>NW_027367094.1:57500-62059 GCF_046119375.1 Phyllobates terribilis | reverse complement strand
GGAACCGCAGGTTCAGACATTTGGTGCGTGTGCTTGGCTGAGGAGCCAATGGGGCGAAGCTACCATCTGTGGGATTATGACTGAACGCCTCTAAGTCAGAATCCCCCCTAAACGTGACGATACCGCAGTGCCGAGGAGCCCATCCCGGCCAGGGATAGCCGGGGGCCCCCGAGCCCCCGGCGAGTAACGCCGCACGCCCCGTGGACCGGAGAGCGGCCGGAAGCCCCGCCGCCTCTCTCCCGGAGCGCACCGCAAGTTTCGCTGGGAACCCGGTGCTAAATCATTCGTAGACGACCTGCTTCTGTCTCGGGGTTTCGTACGTAGCAGAGCAGCTCCCCTCGCTGCGATCTATTGAAAGTCATCCCTCGAGACAAGCTTTTGTCCCTCCCAAGGGGTTCGCCTACCATCCCAAGGGAACCCCCGGGCGCAGAACCCACGGCCGGACGCCGAAGGGGCCTGATCAACCCCTCCACGCCGTAAGGCTGCTGGTTTCCTGGGCCCGCCACAATCTGCGATTTCACGGAACAAACAGTCTGCCTCCTTGGCCGGGACAGCTATGACCGATGCGGGACACATTGTGAGCGGCCGAGTCGCGAACCCACCACGCCAAAAAAGACTCCGGCCGTGACTAGATGTATTCGGAAGGGGGCTTAATGGTCGCCCCCGTGCAAGTCGGTGGAGGGCTTAATATTCGCCTTGTGGAAGTCGGTGGAGGGCTTAATCGTGCTGCGGTGTCCAGAAACAGTTCCAGAATTTTGGGCTGAGGCCCCCCAGTCTTCCTCTATAGAGAGGGGAAATATGTGTGAGGGTACACCAGGAGGGCTCCAAAAGTGTGGGTAAAATATATATCCCACAGGGGGAAAATTGAAAAAAAGTTGAAAAAAAAAATTTTTGGGGACTTAGAAAATTTTCACACATGTGTCAGACTTCCAGAGAGGGGAGCATGTCAGTGCGCGCATCCGATTTCAGTTCCAGAGCGATTCGCGCGATGAGTCCTTGATACTTAGTCGTTTTTGCAAAATTTCTGACTTTTTGGAAAATTTCACAATTTTGTGAAAACTTCCACAAAATGAGGTTCTAGTATGTTAGAGGGCATCCCAGGAGGGCTCCAAAAGTGTGGGTAAAATATATATCCCACAGGGGGAAAATTGAAAAAAAGTTGAAAAAAAAAATTTTTGGGGACTTAGAAAATTTTTCAACTTTTGTCAGACTTCCAGACAGGGGAGCGTGTCAGTGCGCGCATCCGATTTCAGTTCCAGAGCGATTCGCGCGATGAGTCCTTGATACTTAGTCGTTTTTGCAAAATTTCTGACTTTTTGGAAAATTTCACAATTTTGTGAAAACTTCCACAAAATGAGGTTCTAGTATGTTAGAGGGCATCCCAGGAGGGCTCCAAAAGTGTGGGTAAAATATATATCCCACAGGGGGAAAATTGAAAAAAAGTTGAAAAAAAAAATTTTTGGGGACTTAGAAAATTTTTCAACTTTTGTCAGACTTCCAGACAGGGGAGCGTGTCAGTGCGCGCATCCGATTTCAGTTCCAGAGCGATTCGCGCGATGAGTCCTTGATACTTAGTCGTTTTTGCAAAATTTCTGACTTTTTGGAAAATTTCACAATTTTGTGAAAACTTCCACAAAATGAGGTTCTAGTATGTTAGAGGGCATCCCAGGAGGGCTCCAAAAGTGTGGGTAAAATATATATCCCACAGGGGGAAAATTGAAAAAAAGTTGAAAAAAAAAATTTTTGGGGACTTAGAAAATTTTTCAACTTTTGTCAGACTTCCAGACAGGGGAGCGTGTCAGTGCGCGCATCCGATTTCAGTTCCAGAGCGATTCGCGCGATGAGTCCTTGATACTTAGTCGTTTTTGGCAAAATTTCTGACTTTTTGAAAATTTCACAATTTTGTGAAAACTTCCACAAAATGAGGTTCTAGTATGTTAGAGGGCATCCCAGGAGGGCTCCAAAAGTGTGGGTAAAATATATATCCCACAGGGGGAAAATTGAAAAAAAGTTGAAAAAAAAAATTTTTGGGGACTTAGAAAATTTTCACACATGTGTCAGACTTCCAGACAGGGGAGCGTGTCAGTGCGCGCATCCGATTTCAGTTCCAGAGCGATTCGCGCGATGAGTCCTTGATACTTAGTCGTTTTTGGCAAAATTTCTGACTTTTTGAAAATTTCACAATTTTGTGAAAACTTCCACAAAATGAGGTTCTAGTATGTTAGAGGGCATCCCAGGAGGGCTCCAAAAGTGTGGGTAAAATATATATCCCACAGGGGGAAAATTGAAAAAAAGTTGAAAAAAAAAATTTTTGGGGACTTAGAAAATTTTCACACATGTGTCAGACTTCCAGACAGGGGAGCGTGTCAGTGCGCGCATCCGATTTCAGTTCCAGAGCGATTCGCGCGATGAGTCCTTGATACTTAGTCGTTTTTGGCAAAATTTCTGACTTTTTGAAAATTTCACAATTTTGTGAAAACTTCCACAAAATGAGGTTCTAGTATGTTAGAGGGCATCCCAGGAGGGCTCCAAAAGTGTGGGTAAAATATATATCCCACAGGGGGAAAATTGAAAAAAAGTTGAAAAAAAAAATTTTTGGGGACTTAGAAAATTTTCACACATGTGTCAGACTTCCAGAGAGGGGAGCATGTCAGTGCGCGCATCCGATTTCAGTTCCAGAGCGATTCGCGCGATGAGTCCTTGATACTTAGTCGTTTTTGCAAAATTTCTGACTTTTTTGAAAATTTCACAATTTTGTGAAAACTTCCACAAAATGAGGTTCTAGTATGTTAGAGGGCATCCCAGGAGGGCTCCAAAAGTGTGGGTAAAATATATATCCCACAGGGGGAAAATTGAAAAAAAGTTGAAAAAAAAAATTTTTGGGGACTTAGAAAATTTTTCAACTTTTGTCAGACTTCCAGACAGGGGAGCGTGTCAGTGCGCGCATCCGATTTCAGTTCCAGAGCGATTCGCGCGATGAGTCCTTGATACTTAGTCGTTTTTGGCAAAATTTCTGACTTTTTGAAAATTTCACAATTTTGTGAAAACTTCCACAAAATGAGGTTCTAGTATGTTAGAGGGCATCCCAGGAGGGCTCCAAAAGTGTGGGTAAAATATATATCCCACAGGGGGAAAATTGAAAAAAAGTTGAAAAAAAAAATTTTTGGGGACTTAGAAAATTTTCACACATGTGTCAGACTTCCAGAGAGGGGAGCATGTCAGTGCGCGCATCCGATTTCAGTTCCAGAGCGATTCGCGCGATGAGTCCTTGATACTTAGTCGTTTTTGCAAAATTTCTGACTTTTTGGAAAATTTCACAATTTTGTGAAAACTTCCACAAAATGAGGTTCTAGTATGTTAGAGGGCATCCCAGGAGGGCTCCAAAAGTGTGGGTAAAATATATATCCCACAGGGGGAAAATTGAAAAAAAGTTGAAAAAAAAAATTTTTGGGGACTTAGAAAATTTTTCAACTTTTGTCAGACTTCCAGACAGGGGAGCGTGTCAGTGCGCGCATCCGATTTCAGTTCCAGAGCGATTCGCGCGATGAGTCCTTGATACTTAGTCGTTTTTGGCAAAATTTCTGACTTTTTGAAAATTTCACAATTTTGTGAAAACTTCCACAAAATGAGGTTCTAGTATGTTAGAGGGCATCCCAGGAGGGCTCCAAAAGTGTGGGTAAAATATATATCCCACAGGGGGAAAATTGAAAAAAAGTTGAAAAAAAAAATTTTTGGGGACTTAGAAAATTTTCACACATGTGTCAGACTTCCAGAGAGGGGAGCATGTCAGTGCGCGCATCCGATTTCAGTTCCAGAGCGATTCGCGCGATGAGTCCTTGATACTTAGTCGTTTTTGCAAAATTTCTGACTTTTTTGAAAATTTCACAATTTTGTGAAAACTTCCACAAAATGAGGTTCTAGTATGTTAGAGGGCATCCCAGGAGGGCTCCAAAAGTGTGGGTAAAATATATATCCCACAGGGGGAAAATTGAAAAAAAGTTGAAAAAAAAAATTTTTGGGGACTTAGAAAATTTTTCAACTTGTGTCAGACTTCCAGAGAGGGGAGCATGTCAGTGCGCGCATCCGATTTCAGTTCCAGAGCGATTCGCGCGATGAGTCCTTGATACTTAGTCGTTTTCAGAAGTCACAATTTTGACTTCCAGGACCCGCAAAACGTTTGTAAATTGAGCCCGCTCCCCAGTTCCAAGCGTTTTGAGGTGTCCCCGGTTGCAGTAATGCAGCCTGCCCACTAGATGTCGCAAAAGAGACAAAAAGTGAAAAAGAACCAGAATGAGGAAATTCCAGGGAGCCGAATCCGCCTGACAGTTCCAGGCGATCGGGCACTTTTTTGCATGCGTCCCTAAAGTGGGTATAGGGTGACACTCCATGCAAAGACCCAGTTTTGCACACCACCGGCAGAATATATGAGAGAGAGGTACCTCTCAGCCCCGACACATTTCGACTCATTTAAGCTGGTTTTCACCTCCGTAGGCCTGGGTATGCGTTTTGGCTATGAGTCCCTGTTCGGCTGGAGGTCTGCACCTTGGCTGAACCCAGGC
>NW_027367094.1:45000-47500 GCF_046119375.1 Phyllobates terribilis | reverse complement strand
TATATCCCACAGGGGGAAAATTGAAAAAAAGTTGAAAAAAAAAATTTTTGGGGACTTAGAAAATTTTTCAACTTTTGTCAGACTTCCAGACAGGGGAGCGTGTCAGTGCGCGCATCCGATTTCAGTTCCAGAGCGATTCGCGCGATGAGTCCTTGATACTTAGTCGTTTTTGCAAAATTTCTGACTTTTTGGAAAATTTCACAATTTTGTGAAAACTTCCACAAAATGAGGTTCTAGTATGTTAGAGGGCATCCCAGGAGGGCTCCAAAAGTGTGGGTAAAATATATATCCCACAGGGGGAAAATTGAAAAAAAGTTGAAAAAAAAAATTTTTGGGGACTTAGAAAATTTTTCAACTTTTGTCAGACTTCCAGACAGGGGAGCGTGTCAGTGCGCGCATCCGATTTCAGTTCCAGAGCGATTCGCGCGATGAGTCCTTGATACTTAGTCGTTTTTGCAAAATTTCTGACTTTTTGGAAAATTTCACAATTTTGTGAAAACTTCCACAAAATGAGGTTCTAGTATGTTAGAGGGCATCCCAGGAGGGCTCCAAAAGTGTGGGTAAAATATATATCCCACAGGGGGAAAATTGAAAAAAAGTTGAAAAAAAAAATTTTTGGGGACTTAGAAAATTTTTCAACTTTTGTCAGACTTCCAGACAGGGGAGCGTGTCAGTGCGCGCATCCGATTTCAGTTCCAGAGCGATTCGCGCGATGAGTCCTTGATACTTAGTCGTTTTTGGCAAAATTTCTGACTTTTTGAAAATTTCACAATTTTGTGAAAACTTCCACAAAATGAGGTTCTAGTATGTTAGAGGGCATCCCAGGAGGGCTCCAAAAGTGTGGGTAAAATATATATCCCACAGGGGGAAAATTGAAAAAAAGTTGAAAAAAAAAATTTTTGGGGACTTAGAAAATTTTTCAACTTGTGTCAGACTTCCAGAGAGGGGAGCATGTCAGTGCGCGCATCCGATTTCAGTTCCAGAGCGATTCGCGCGATGAGTCCTTGATACTTAGTCGTTTTCAGAAGTCACAATTTTGACTTCCAGGACCCGCAAAACGTTTGTAAATTGAGCCCGCTCCCCAGTTCCAAGCGTTTTGAGGTGTCCCCGGTTGCAGTAATGCAGCCTGCCCACTAGATGTCGCAAAAGAGACAAAAAGTGAAAAAGAACCAGAATGAGGAAATTCCAGGGAGCCGAATCCGCCTGACAGTTCCAGGCGATCGGGCACTTTTTTGCATGCGTCCCTAAAGTGGGTATAGGGTGACACTCCATGCAAAGACCCAGTTTTGCACACCACCGGCAGAATATATGAGAGAGAGGTACCTCTCAGCCCCGACACATTTCGACTCATTTAAGCTGGTTTTCACCTCCGTAGGCCTGGGTATGCGTTTTGGCTATGAGTCCCTGTTCGGCTGGAGGTCTGCACCTTGGCTGAACCCAGGCTTCCGCAGCTGCGTGGGGGGACTTTTGCCGGTCGCCTATCCCAAGTCAGAGAGGTGTTCCTGGGTTGAAGTGAGCCTGGCCAGACCCCCCCGCGGGCCCTGGTTCTCCACATGGGGGCGCCGTCAAGGCTAAAATCTGGATTTTTAGGCCGAGGAGAGGCTCCATGAGGGCGGATGCTTTTGTGGCTTCGACCCCAGTGCTGTTCCACATCCAGTACCCCCCCGCAAGGGCGCCTGTACCCGAGTCGCGCTTCCAGGACTCGTGGGCACGTATCTCCCGACGACAGGGGTTTGCAGCCTCCGTACTTGGGCAAGTCCCTACATGCACCCCTGCTCTTCCTCCGATCGATCTGGCGCAGCGCTCCCGGGTGGGGAGGTGGCGCCGCTCGCTCGGCCCGGGCTTTGGAGCCCGCGCTGGCTTAAGGTGAGCGGTCCCCTTCCTCCTCTACCCCCGGGCTTCCGACACCTATCTTTGGGCGCGCATGCCGGCCTCGCCTCCCGTCTGCGGAGGTGGCCGAGCCGTGGGGAGTTTGACCCGAACCGAGCGAAGGCAGTGGTCCGACGACCCGTACGGGCGAACGGCGGGGCGCCCACCCAGCCAGGCGTGGGGGCCCGTCGTCCGAATCGCTCCCTGTGCGGGGAAGCACAGCGATCTTCTCCGAGGGCGGCCCTTTTCTTCCAGATGCGTACCCGGCCAGCGGAGGCTCGCGCTGCCCCTCGTGTCCGAAAGGGCGGCCTCCGCGGCGGTGGCGACAGCGGCGGCGGTGGGTGGCCTCTCCGCGCCACTGCCGAGCTTCGCGATTTCCAGTCTTTTCCCGAGCCCCTACGTCAGTGGGGAGGACGACAGAGGTGTGGAGGCAGGCGAAGGGGGTTCTCACCGTGCGGTGTGCCCCAGCCCGACCGTTGCCTTCCCCCTCGACCCTCGTCCTCCCAGGCGGCTCGGCCAGGGAGCAGGAGAGAGAGCGAGAGAGGGAGAGCGGAAACCCCAGAGCCAAGGGGTTAGATGGAGAACGGGAGAAGGAACGAGGGCCAAGAGGTAGGGAGTACGGTGAAAGGCC
>NW_027367094.1:25000-35000 GCF_046119375.1 Phyllobates terribilis | reverse complement strand
AACTTCCACAAAATGAGGTTCTAGTATGTTAGAGGGCATCCCAGGAGGGCTCCAAAAGTGTGGGTAAAATATATATCCCACAGGGGGAAAATTGAAAAAAAGTTGAAAAAAAAAATTTTTGGGGACTTAGAAAATTTTTCAACTTTTGTCAGACTTCCAGACAGGGGAGCGTGTCAGTGCGCGCATCCGATTTCAGTTCCAGAGCGATTCGCGCGATGAGTCCTTGATACTTAGTCGTTTTTGGCAAAATTTCTGACTTTTTGAAAATTTCACAATTTTGTGAAAACTTCCACAAAATGAGGTTCTAGTATGTTAGAGGGCATCCCAGGAGGGCTCCAAAAGTGTGGGTAAAATATATATCCCACAGGGGGAAAATTGAAAAAAAGTTGAAAAAAAAAATTTTTGGGGACTTAGAAAATTTTCACACATGTGTCAGACTTCCAGACAGGGGAGCGTGTCAGTGCGCGCATCCGATTTCAGTTCCAGAGCGATTCGCGCGATGAGTCCTTGATACTTAGTCGTTTTTGGCAAAATTTCTGACTTTTTGAAAATTTCACAATTTTGTGAAAACTTCCACAAAATGAGGTTCTAGTATGTTAGAGGGCATCCCAGGAGGGCTCCAAAAGTGTGGGTAAAATATATATCCCACAGGGGGAAAATTGAAAAAAAGTTGAAAAAAAAAATTTTTGGGGACTTAGAAAATTTTTCAACTTTTGTCAGACTTCCAGACAGGGGAGCGTGTCAGTGCGCGCATCCGATTTCAGTTCCAGAGCGATTCGCGCGATGAGTCCTTGATACTTAGTCGTTTTTGGCAAAATTTCTGACTTTTTGAAAATTTCACAATTTTGTGAAAACTTCCACAAAATGAGGTTCTAGTATGTTAGAGGGCATCCCAGGAGGGCTCCAAAAGTGTGGGTAAAATATATATCCCACAGGGGGAAAATTGAAAAAAAGTTGAAAAAAAAAATTTTTGGGGACTTAGAAAATTTTCACACATGTGTCAGACTTCCAGACAGGGGAGCGTGTCAGTGCGCGCATCCGATTTCAGTTCCAGAGCGATTCGCGCGATGAGTCCTTGATACTTAGTCGTTTTTGGCAAAATTTCTGACTTTTTGAAAATTTCACAATTTTGTGAAAACTTCCACAAAATGAGGTTCTAGTATGTTAGAGGGCATCCCAGGAGGGCTCCAAAAGTGTGGGTAAAATATATATCCCACAGGGGGAAAATTGAAAAAAAGTTGAAAAAAAAAATTTTTGGGGACTTAGAAAATTTTCACACATGTGTCAGACTTCCAGAGAGGGGAGCATGTCAGTGCGCGCATCCGATTTCAGTTCCAGAGCGATTCGCGCGATGAGTCCTTGATACTTAGTCGTTTTTGCAAAATTTCTGACTTTTTGGAAAATTTCACAATTTTGTGAAAACTTCCACAAAATGAGGTTCTAGTATGTTAGAGGGCATCCCAGGAGGGCTCCAAAAGTGTGGGTAAAATATATATCCCACAGGGGGAAAATTGAAAAAAAGTTGAAAAAAAAAATTTTTGGGGACTTAGAAAATTTTTCAACTTTTGTCAGACTTCCAGACAGGGGAGCGTGTCAGTGCGCGCATCCGATTTCAGTTCCAGAGCGATTCGCGCGATGAGTCCTTGATACTTAGTCGTTTTTGCAAAATTTCTGACTTTTTGGAAAATTTCACAATTTTGTGAAAACTTCCACAAAATGAGGTTCTAGTATGTTAGAGGGCATCCCAGGAGGGCTCCAAAAGTGTGGGTAAAATATATATCCCACAGGGGGAAAATTGAAAAAAAGTTGAAAAAAAAAATTTTTGGGGACTTAGAAAATTTTTCAACTTTTGTCAGACTTCCAGACAGGGGAGCGTGTCAGTGCGCGCATCCGATTTCAGTTCCAGAGCGATTCGCGCGATGAGTCCTTGATACTTAGTCGTTTTTGCAAAATTTCTGACTTTTTGGAAAATTTCACAATTTTGTGAAAACTTCCACAAAATGAGGTTCTAGTATGTTAGAGGGCATCCCAGGAGGGCTCCAAAAGTGTGGGTAAAATATATATCCCACAGGGGGAAAATTGAAAAAAAGTTGAAAAAAAAAATTTTTGGGGACTTAGAAAATTTTTCAACTTTTGTCAGACTTCCAGACAGGGGAGCGTGTCAGTGCGCGCATCCGATTTCAGTTCCAGAGCGATTCGCGCGATGAGTCCTTGATACTTAGTCGTTTTTGGCAAAATTTCTGACTTTTTGAAAATTTCACAATTTTGTGAAAACTTCCACAAAATGAGGTTCTAGTATGTTAGAGGGCATCCCAGGAGGGCTCCAAAAGTGTGGGTAAAATATATATCCCACAGGGGGAAAATTGAAAAAAAGTTGAAAAAAAAAATTTTTGGGGACTTAGAAAATTTTCACACATGTGTCAGACTTCCAGACAGGGGAGCGTGTCAGTGCGCGCATCCGATTTCAGTTCCAGAGCGATTCGCGCGATGAGTCCTTGATACTTAGTCGTTTTTGGCAAAATTTCTGACTTTTTGAAAATTTCACAATTTTGTGAAAACTTCCACAAAATGAGGTTCTAGTATGTTAGAGGGCATCCCAGGAGGGCTCCAAAAGTGTGGGTAAAATATATATCCCACAGGGGGAAAATTGAAAAAAAGTTGAAAAAAAAAATTTTTGGGGACTTAGAAAATTTTCACACATGTGTCAGACTTCCAGACAGGGGAGCGTGTCAGTGCGCGCATCCGATTTCAGTTCCAGAGCGATTCGCGCGATGAGTCCTTGATACTTAGTCGTTTTTGGCAAAATTTCTGACTTTTTGAAAATTTCACAATTTTGTGAAAACTTCCACAAAATGAGGTTCTAGTATGTTAGAGGGCATCCCAGGAGGGCTCCAAAAGTGTGGGTAAAATGTATATCCCACAGGGGGAAAATTGAAAAAAAGTTGAAAAAAAAAATTTTTGGGGACTTAGAAAATTTTCACACATGTGTCAGACTTCCAGACAGGGGAGCGTGTCAGTGCGCGCATCCGATTTCAGTTCCAGAGCGATTCGCGCGATGAGTCCTTGATACTTAGTCGTTTTTGCAAAATTTCTGACTTTTTTGAAAATTTCACAATTTTGTGAAAACTTCCACAAAATGAGGTTCTAGTATGTTAGAGGGCATCCCAGGAGGGCTCCAAAAGTGTGGGTAAAATATATATCCCACAGGGGGAAAATTGAAAAAAAGTTGAAAAAAAAAATTTTTGGGGACTTAGAAAATTTTCACACATGTGTCAGACTTCCAGACAGGGGAGCGTGTCAGTGCGCGCATCCGATTTCAGTTCCAGAGCGATTCGCGCGATGAGTCCTTGATACTTAGTCGTTTTTGGCAAAATTTCTGACTTTTTGAAAATTTCACAATTTTGTGAAAACTTCCACAAAATGAGGTTCTAGTATGTTAGAGGGCATCCCAGGAGGGCTCCAAAAGTGTGGGTAAAATATATATCCCACAGGGGGAAAATTGAAAAAAAGTTGAAAAAAAAAATTTTTGGGGACTTAGAAAATTTTCACACATGTGTCAGACTTCCAGAGAGGGGAGCATGTCAGTGCGCGCATCCGATTTCAGTTCCAGAGCGATTCGCGCGATGAGTCCTTGATACTTAGTCGTTTTTGCAAAATTTCTGACTTTTTGGAAAATTTCACAATTTTGTGAAAACTTCCACAAAATGAGGTTCTAGTATGTTAGAGGGCATCCCAGGAGGGCTCCAAAAGTGTGGGTAAAATATATATCCCACAGGGGGAAAATTGAAAAAAAGTTGAAAAAAAAAATTTTTGGGGACTTAGAAAATTTTTCAACTTTTGTCAGACTTCCAGACAGGGGAGCGTGTCAGTGCGCGCATCCGATTTCAGTTCCAGAGCGATTCGCGCGATGAGTCCTTGATACTTAGTCGTTTTTGGCAAAATTTCTGACTTTTTGAAAATTTCACAATTTTGTGAAAACTTCCACAAAATGAGGTTCTAGTATGTTAGAGGGCATCCCAGGAGGGCTCCAAAAGTGTGGGTAAAATATATATCCCACAGGGGGAAAATTGAAAAAAAGTTGAAAAAAAAAATTTTTGGGGACTTAGAAAATTTTCACACATGTGTCAGACTTCCAGACAGGGGAGCGTGTCAGTGCGCGCATCCGATTTCAGTTCCAGAGCGATTCGCGCGATGAGTCCTTGATACTTAGTCGTTTTTGGCAAAATTTCTGACTTTTTGAAAATTTCACAATTTTGTGAAAACTTCCACAAAATGAGGTTCTAGTATGTTAGAGGGCATCCCAGGAGGGCTCCAAAAGTGTGGGTAAAATATATATCCCACAGGGGGAAAATTGAAAAAAAGTTGAAAAAAAAAATTTTTGGGGACTTAGAAAATTTTTCAACTTTTGTCAGACTTCCAGACAGGGGAGCGTGTCAGTGCGCGCATCCGATTTCAGTTCCAGAGCGATTCGCGCGATGAGTCCTTGATACTTAGTCGTTTTTGGCAAAATTTCTGACTTTTTGAAAATTTCACAATTTTGTGAAAACTTCCACAAAATGAGGTTCTAGTATGTTAGAGGGCATCCCAGGAGGGCTCCAAAAGTGTGGGTAAAATATATATCCCACAGGGGGAAAATTGAAAAAAAGTTGAAAAAAAAAATTTTTGGGGACTTAGAAAATTTTCACACATGTGTCAGACTTCCAGACAGGGGAGCGTGTCAGTGCGCGCATCCGATTTCAGTTCCAGAGCGATTCGCGCGATGAGTCCTTGATACTTAGTCGTTTTTGGCAAAATTTCTGACTTTTTGAAAATTTCACAATTTTGTGAAAACTTCCACAAAATGAGGTTCTAGTATGTTAGAGGGCATCCCAGGAGGGCTCCAAAAGTGTGGGTAAAATATATATCCCACAGGGGGAAAATTGAAAAAAAGTTGAAAAAAAAAATTTTTGGGGACTTAGAAAATTTTCACACATGTGTCAGACTTCCAGAGAGGGGAGCATGTCAGTGCGCGCATCCGATTTCAGTTCCAGAGCGATTCGCGCGATGAGTCCTTGATACTTAGTCGTTTTTGCAAAATTTCTGACTTTTTGGAAAATTTCACAATTTTGTGAAAACTTCCACAAAATGAGGTTCTAGTATGTTAGAGGGCATCCCAGGAGGGCTCCAAAAGTGTGGGTAAAATATATATCCCACAGGGGGAAAATTGAAAAAAAGTTGAAAAAAAAAATTTTTGGGGACTTAGAAAATTTTTCAACTTTTGTCAGACTTCCAGACAGGGGAGCGTGTCAGTGCGCGCATCCGATTTCAGTTCCAGAGCGATTCGCGCGATGAGTCCTTGATACTTAGTCGTTTTTGCAAAATTTCTGACTTTTTGGAAAATTTCACAATTTTGTGAAAACTTCCACAAAATGAGGTTCTAGTATGTTAGAGGGCATCCCAGGAGGGCTCCAAAAGTGTGGGTAAAATATATATCCCACAGGGGGAAAATTGAAAAAAAGTTGAAAAAAAAAATTTTTGGGGACTTAGAAAATTTTTCAACTTTTGTCAGACTTCCAGACAGGGGAGCGTGTCAGTGCGCGCATCCGATTTCAGTTCCAGAGCGATTCGCGCGATGAGTCCTTGATACTTAGTCGTTTTTGCAAAATTTCTGACTTTTTGGAAAATTTCACAATTTTGTGAAAACTTCCACAAAATGAGGTTCTAGTATGTTAGAGGGCATCCCAGGAGGGCTCCAAAAGTGTGGGTAAAATATATATCCCACAGGGGGAAAATTGAAAAAAAGTTGAAAAAAAAAATTTTTGGGGACTTAGAAAATTTTTCAACTTTTGTCAGACTTCCAGACAGGGGAGCGTGTCAGTGCGCGCATCCGATTTCAGTTCCAGAGCGATTCGCGCGATGAGTCCTTGATACTTAGTCGTTTTTGGCAAAATTTCTGACTTTTTGAAAATTTCACAATTTTGTGAAAACTTCCACAAAATGAGGTTCTAGTATGTTAGAGGGCATCCCAGGAGGGCTCCAAAAGTGTGGGTAAAATATATATCCCACAGGGGGAAAATTGAAAAAAAGTTGAAAAAAAAAATTTTTGGGGACTTAGAAAATTTTCACACATGTGTCAGACTTCCAGACAGGGGAGCGTGTCAGTGCGCGCATCCGATTTCAGTTCCAGAGCGATTCGCGCGATGAGTCCTTGATACTTAGTCGTTTTTGGCAAAATTTCTGACTTTTTGAAAATTTCACAATTTTGTGAAAACTTCCACAAAATGAGGTTCTAGTATGTTAGAGGGCATCCCAGGAGGGCTCCAAAAGTGTGGGTAAAATATATATCCCACAGGGGGAAAATTGAAAAAAAGTTGAAAAAAAAAATTTTTGGGGACTTAGAAAATTTTCACACATGTGTCAGACTTCCAGACAGGGGAGCGTGTCAGTGCGCGCATCCGATTTCAGTTCCAGAGCGATTCGCGCGATGAGTCCTTGATACTTAGTCGTTTTTGGCAAAATTTCTGACTTTTTGAAAATTTCACAATTTTGTGAAAACTTCCACAAAATGAGGTTCTAGTATGTTAGAGGGCATCCCAGGAGGGCTCCAAAAGTGTGGGTAAAATATATATCCCACAGGGGGAAAATTGAAAAAAAGTTGAAAAAAAAAATTTTTGGGGACTTAGAAAATTTTCACACATGTGTCAGACTTCCAGAGAGGGGAGCATGTCAGTGCGCGCATCCGATTTCAGTTCCAGAGCGATTCGCGCGATGAGTCCTTGATACTTAGTCGTTTTTGCAAAATTTCTGACTTTTTTGAAAATTTCACAATTTTGTGAAAACTTCCACAAAATGAGGTTCTAGTATGTTAGAGGGCATCCCAGGAGGGCTCCAAAAGTGTGGGTAAAATATATATCCCACAGGGGGAAAATTGAAAAAAAGTTGAAAAAAAAAATTTTTGGGGACTTAGAAAATTTTTCAACTTTTGTCAGACTTCCAGACAGGGGAGCGTGTCAGTGCGCGCATCCGATTTCAGTTCCAGAGCGATTCGCGCGATGAGTCCTTGATACTTAGTCGTTTTTGGCAAAATTTCTGACTTTTTGAAAATTTCACAATTTTGTGAAAACTTCCACAAAATGAGGTTCTAGTATGTTAGAGGGCATCCCAGGAGGGCTCCAAAAGTGTGGGTAAAATATATATCCCACAGGGGGAAAATTGAAAAAAAGTTGAAAAAAAAAATTTTTGGGGACTTAGAAAATTTTCACACATGTGTCAGACTTCCAGAGAGGGGAGCATGTCAGTGCGCGCATCCGATTTCAGTTCCAGAGCGATTCGCGCGATGAGTCCTTGATACTTAGTCGTTTTTGCAAAATTTCTGACTTTTTGGAAAATTTCACAATTTTGTGAAAACTTCCACAAAATGAGGTTCTAGTATGTTAGAGGGCATCCCAGGAGGGCTCCAAAAGTGTGGGTAAAATATATATCCCACAGGGGGAAAATTGAAAAAAAGTTGAAAAAAAAAATTTTTGGGGACTTAGAAAATTTTTCAACTTTTGTCAGACTTCCAGACAGGGGAGCGTGTCAGTGCGCGCATCCGATTTCAGTTCCAGAGCGATTCGCGCGATGAGTCCTTGATACTTAGTCGTTTTTGGCAAAATTTCTGACTTTTTGAAAATTTCACAATTTTGTGAAAACTTCCACAAAATGAGGTTCTAGTATGTTAGAGGGCATCCCAGGAGGGCTCCAAAAGTGTGGGTAAAATATATATCCCACAGGGGGAAAATTGAAAAAAAGTTGAAAAAAAAAATTTTTGGGGACTTAGAAAATTTTCACACATGTGTCAGACTTCCAGAGAGGGGAGCATGTCAGTGCGCGCATCCGATTTCAGTTCCAGAGCGATTCGCGCGATGAGTCCTTGATACTTAGTCGTTTTTGCAAAATTTCTGACTTTTTTGAAAATTTCACAATTTTGTGAAAACTTCCACAAAATGAGGTTCTAGTATGTTAGAGGGCATCCCAGGAGGGCTCCAAAAGTGTGGGTAAAATATATATCCCACAGGGGGAAAATTGAAAAAAAGTTGAAAAAAAAAATTTTTGGGGACTTAGAAAATTTTTCAACTTGTGTCAGACTTCCAGAGAGGGGAGCATGTCAGTGCGCGCATCCGATTTCAGTTCCAGAGCGATTCGCGCGATGAGTCCTTGATACTTAGTCGTTTTCAGAAGTCACAATTTTGACTTCCAGGACCCGCAAAACGTTTGTAAATTGAGCCCGCTCCCCAGTTCCAAGCGTTTTGAGGTGTCCCCGGTTGCAGTAATGCAGCCTGCCCACTAGATGTCGCAAAAGAGACAAAAAGTGAAAAAGAACCAGAATGAGGAAATTCCAGGGAGCCGAATCCGCCTGACAGTTCCAGGCGATCGGGCACTTTTTTGCATGCGTCCCTAAAGTGGGTATAGGGTGACACTCCATGCAAAGACCCAGTTTTGCACACCACCGGCAGAATATATGAGAGAGAGGTACCTCTCAGCCCCGACACATTTCGACTCATTTAAGCTGGTTTTCACCTCCGTAGGCCTGGGTATGCGTTTTGGCTATGAGTCCCTGTTCGGCTGGAGGTCTGCACCTTGGCTGAACCCAGGCTTCCGCAGCTGCGTGGGGGGACTTTTGCCGGTCGCCTATCCCAAGTCAGAGAGGTGTTCCTGGGTTGAAGTGAGCCTGGCCAGACCCCCCCGCGGGCCCTGGTTCTCCACATGGGGGCGCCGTCAAGGCTAAAATCTGGATTTTTAGGCCGAGGAGAGGCTCCATGAGGGCGGATGCTTTTGTGGCTTCGACCCCAGTGCTGTTCCACATCCAGTACCCCCCCGCAAGGGCGCCTGTACCCGAGTCGCGCTTCCAGGACTCGTGGGCACGTATCTCCCGACGACAGGGGTTTGCAGCCTCCGTACTTGGGCAAGTCCCTACATGCACCCCTGCTCTTCCTCCGATCGATCTGGCGCAGCGCTCCCGGGTGGGGAGGTGGCGCCGCTCGCTCGGCCCGGGCTTTGGAGCCCGCGCTGGCTTAAGGTGAGCGGTCCCCTTCCTCCTCTACCCCCGGGCTTCCGACACCTATCTTTGGGCGCGCATGCCGGCCTCGCCTCCCGTCTGCGGAGGTGGCCGAGCCGTGGGGAGTTTGACCCGAACCGAGCGAAGGCAGTGGTCCGACGACCCGTACGGGCGAACGGCGGGGCGCCCACCCAGCCAGGCGTGGGGGCCCGTCGTCCGAATCGCTCCCTGTGCGGGGAAGCACAGCGATCTTCTCCGAGGGCGGCCCTTTTCTTCCAGATGCGTACCCGGCCAGCGGAGGCTCGCGCTGCCCCTCGTGTCCGAAAGGGCGGCCTCCGCGGCGGTGGCGACAGCGGCGGCGGTGGGTGGCCTCTCCGCGCCACTGCCGAGCTTCGCGATTTCCAGTCTTTTCCCGAGCCCCTACGTCAGTGGGGAGGACGACAGAGGTGTGGAGGCAGGCGAAGGGGGTTCTCACCGTGCGGTGTGCCCCAGCCCGACCGTTGCCTTCCCCCTCGACCCTCGTCCTCCCAGGCGGCTCGGCCAGGGAGCAGGAGAGAGAGCGAGAGAGGGAGAGCGGAAACCCCAGAGCCAAGGGGTTAGATGGAGAACGGGAGAAGGAACGAGGGCCAAGAGGTAGGGAGTACGGTGAAAGGCCGACCTGGGATCCCCCTGCGCTCCCGCCCTGGGCGGGGAGCAGCCCTGGGAAGAAAAGCCGCTCGGGCATCCCTTTGAGGTTACGGGCGCGAGCGGGAAGAGGGACTACGCTGGAGGGCGACGCCGACACGGCCAGGCCGACGACCACCCACGTGACCTCAGCGTCGCCGGGTTAGTGCCAGAGCCGCGGCGGACCCCGACGGCCAGCCCCCCTCTCCCAATCCTCGTGCCTGTCCGCCGGTGGGTCGAGGACCCCCCGCGGCGGAGGCAGGTCTAAGCCAGACGGTGGCGCCGCATAGGCCCACCCCCGCACGCCATCTCCCTGAGCGA
>NW_027367094.1:10000-15000 GCF_046119375.1 Phyllobates terribilis | reverse complement strand
ATCCCAGGAGGGCTCCAAAAGTGTGGGTAAAATATATATCCCACAGGGGGAAAATTGAAAAAAAGTTGAAAAAAAAAATTTTTGGGGACTTAGAAAATTTTCACACATGTGTCAGACTTCCAGACAGGGGAGCGTGTCAGTGCGCGCATCCGATTTCAGTTCCAGAGCGATTCGCGCGATGAGTCCTTGATACTTAGTCGTTTTTGGCAAAATTTCTGACTTTTTGAAAATTTCACAATTTTGTGAAAACTTCCACAAAATGAGGTTCTAGTATGTTAGAGGGCATCCCAGGAGGGCTCCAAAAGTGTGGGTAAAATATATATCCCACAGGGGGAAAATTGAAAAAAAGTTGAAAAAAAAAATTTTTGGGGACTTAGAAAATTTTTCAACTTTTGTCAGACTTCCAGACAGGGGAGCGTGTCAGTGCGCGCATCCGATTTCAGTTCCAGAGCGATTCGCGCGATGAGTCCTTGATACTTAGTCGTTTTTGGCAAAATTTCTGACTTTTTGAAAATTTCACAATTTTGTGAAAACTTCCACAAAATGAGGTTCTAGTATGTTAGAGGGCATCCCAGGAGGGCTCCAAAAGTGTGGGTAAAATATATATCCCACAGGGGGAAAATTGAAAAAAAGTTGAAAAAAAAAATTTTTGGGGACTTAGAAAATTTTCACACATGTGTCAGACTTCCAGACAGGGGAGCGTGTCAGTGCGCGCATCCGATTTCAGTTCCAGAGCGATTCGCGCGATGAGTCCTTGATACTTAGTCGTTTTTGGCAAAATTTCTGACTTTTTGAAAATTTCACAATTTTGTGAAAACTTCCACAAAATGAGGTTCTAGTATGTTAGAGGGCATCCCAGGAGGGCTCCAAAAGTGTGGGTAAAATATATATCCCACAGGGGGAAAATTGAAAAAAAGTTGAAAAAAAAAATTTTTGGGGACTTAGAAAATTTTCACACATGTGTCAGACTTCCAGAGAGGGGAGCATGTCAGTGCGCGCATCCGATTTCAGTTCCAGAGCGATTCGCGCGATGAGTCCTTGATACTTAGTCGTTTTTGCAAAATTTCTGACTTTTTGGAAAATTTCACAATTTTGTGAAAACTTCCACAAAATGAGGTTCTAGTATGTTAGAGGGCATCCCAGGAGGGCTCCAAAAGTGTGGGTAAAATATATATCCCACAGGGGGAAAATTGAAAAAAAGTTGAAAAAAAAAATTTTTGGGGACTTAGAAAATTTTTCAACTTTTGTCAGACTTCCAGACAGGGGAGCGTGTCAGTGCGCGCATCCGATTTCAGTTCCAGAGCGATTCGCGCGATGAGTCCTTGATACTTAGTCGTTTTTGGCAAAATTTCTGACTTTTTGAAAATTTCACAATTTTGTGAAAACTTCCACAAAATGAGGTTCTAGTATGTTAGAGGGCATCCCAGGAGGGCTCCAAAAGTGTGGGTAAAATATATATCCCACAGGGGGAAAATTGAAAAAAAGTTGAAAAAAAAAATTTTTGGGGACTTAGAAAATTTTCACACATGTGTCAGACTTCCAGACAGGGGAGCGTGTCAGTGCGCGCATCCGATTTCAGTTCCAGAGCGATTCGCGCGATGAGTCCTTGATACTTAGTCGTTTTTGGCAAAATTTCTGACTTTTTGAAAATTTCACAATTTTGTGAAAACTTCCACAAAATGAGGTTCTAGTATGTTAGAGGGCATCCCAGGAGGGCTCCAAAAGTGTGGGTAAAATATATATCCCACAGGGGGAAAATTGAAAAAAAGTTGAAAAAAAAAATTTTTGGGGACTTAGAAAATTTTCACACATGTGTCAGACTTCCAGAGAGGGGAGCATGTCAGTGCGCGCATCCGATTTCAGTTCCAGAGCGATTCGCGCGATGAGTCCTTGATACTTAGTCGTTTTTGCAAAATTTCTGACTTTTTGGAAAATTTCACAATTTTGTGAAAACTTCCACAAAATGAGGTTCTAGTATGTTAGAGGGCATCCCAGGAGGGCTCCAAAAGTGTGGGTAAAATATATATCCCACAGGGGGAAAATTGAAAAAAAGTTGAAAAAAAAAATTTTTGGGGACTTAGAAAATTTTTCAACTTTTGTCAGACTTCCAGACAGGGGAGCGTGTCAGTGCGCGCATCCGATTTCAGTTCCAGAGCGATTCGCGCGATGAGTCCTTGATACTTAGTCGTTTTTGGCAAAATTTCTGACTTTTTGAAAATTTCACAATTTTGTGAAAACTTCCACAAAATGAGGTTCTAGTATGTTAGAGGGCATCCCAGGAGGGCTCCAAAAGTGTGGGTAAAATATATATCCCACAGGGGGAAAATTGAAAAAAAGTTGAAAAAAAAAATTTTTGGGGACTTAGAAAATTTTCACACATGTGTCAGACTTCCAGAGAGGGGAGCATGTCAGTGCGCGCATCCGATTTCAGTTCCAGAGCGATTCGCGCGATGAGTCCTTGATACTTAGTCGTTTTTGCAAAATTTCTGACTTTTTGGAAAATTTCACAATTTTGTGAAAACTTCCACAAAATGAGGTTCTAGTATGTTAGAGGGCATCCCAGGAGGGCTCCAAAAGTGTGGGTAAAATATATATCCCACAGGGGGAAAATTGAAAAAAAGTTGAAAAAAAAAATTTTTGGGGACTTAGAAAATTTTTCAACTTTTGTCAGACTTCCAGACAGGGGAGCGTGTCAGTGCGCGCATCCGATTTCAGTTCCAGAGCGATTCGCGCGATGAGTCCTTGATACTTAGTCGTTTTTGGCAAAATTTCTGACTTTTTGAAAATTTCACAATTTTGTGAAAACTTCCACAAAATGAGGTTCTAGTATGTTAGAGGGCATCCCAGGAGGGCTCCAAAAGTGTGGGTAAAATATATATCCCACAGGGGGAAAATTGAAAAAAAGTTGAAAAAAAAAATTTTTGGGGACTTAGAAAATTTTCACACATGTGTCAGACTTCCAGAGAGGGGAGCATGTCAGTGCGCGCATCCGATTTCAGTTCCAGAGCGATTCGCGCGATGAGTCCTTGATACTTAGTCGTTTTTGCAAAATTTCTGACTTTTTTGAAAATTTCACAATTTTGTGAAAACTTCCACAAAATGAGGTTCTAGTATGTTAGAGGGCATCCCAGGAGGGCTCCAAAAGTGTGGGTAAAATATATATCCCACAGGGGGAAAATTGAAAAAAAGTTGAAAAAAAAAATTTTTGGGGACTTAGAAAATTTTTCAACTTGTGTCAGACTTCCAGAGAGGGGAGCATGTCAGTGCGCGCATCCGATTTCAGTTCCAGAGCGATTCGCGCGATGAGTCCTTGATACTTAGTCGTTTTCAGAAGTCACAATTTTGACTTCCAGGACCCGCAAAACGTTTGTAAATTGAGCCCGCTCCCCAGTTCCAAGCGTTTTGAGGTGTCCCCGGTTGCAGTAATGCAGCCTGCCCACTAGATGTCGCAAAAGAGACAAAAAGTGAAAAAGAACCAGAATGAGGAAATTCCAGGGAGCCGAATCCGCCTGACAGTTCCAGGCGATCGGGCACTTTTTTGCATGCGTCCCTAAAGTGGGTATAGGGTGACACTCCATGCAAAGACCCAGTTTTGCACACCACCGGCAGAATATATGAGAGAGAGGTACCTCTCAGCCCCGACACATTTCGACTCATTTAAGCTGGTTTTCACCTCCGTAGGCCTGGGTATGCGTTTTGGCTATGAGTCCCTGTTCGGCTGGAGGTCTGCACCTTGGCTGAACCCAGGCTTCCGCAGCTGCGTGGGGGGACTTTTGCCGGTCGCCTATCCCAAGTCAGAGAGGTGTTCCTGGGTTGAAGTGAGCCTGGCCAGACCCCCCCGCGGGCCCTGGTTCTCCACATGGGGGCGCCGTCAAGGCTAAAATCTGGATTTTTAGGCCGAGGAGAGGCTCCATGAGGGCGGATGCTTTTGTGGCTTCGACCCCAGTGCTGTTCCACATCCAGTACCCCCCCGCAAGGGCGCCTGTACCCGAGTCGCGCTTCCAGGACTCGTGGGCACGTATCTCCCGACGACAGGGGTTTGCAGCCTCCGTACTTGGGCAAGTCCCTACATGCACCCCTGCTCTTCCTCCGATCGATCTGGCGCAGCGCTCCCGGGTGGGGAGGTGGCGCCGCTCGCTCGGCCCGGGCTTTGGAGCCCGCGCTGGCTTAAGGTGAGCGGTCCCCTTCCTCCTCTACCCCCGGGCTTCCGACACCTATCTTTGGGCGCGCATGCCGGCCTCGCCTCCCGTCTGCGGAGGTGGCCGAGCCGTGGGGAGTTTGACCCGAACCGAGCGAAGGCAGTGGTCCGACGACCCGTACGGGCGAACGGCGGGGCGCCCACCCAGCCAGGCGTGGGGGCCCGTCGTCCGAATCGCTCCCTGTGCGGGGAAGCACAGCGATCTTCTCCGAGGGCGGCCCTTTTCTTCCAGATGCGTACCCGGCCAGCGGAGGCTCGCGCTGCCCCTCGTGTCCGAAAGGGCGGCCTCCGCGGCGGTGGCGACAGCGGCGGCGGTGGGTGGCCTCTCCGCGCCACTGCCGAGCTTCGCGATTTCCAGTCTTTTCCCGAGCCCCTACGTCAGTGGGGAGGACGACAGAGGTGTGGAGGCAGGCGAAGGGGGTTCTCACCGTGCGGTGTGCCCCAGCCCGACCGTTGCCTTCCCCCTCGACCCTCGTCCTCCCAGGCGGCTCGGCCAGGGAGCAGGAGAGAGAGCGAGAGAGGGAGAGCGGAAACCCCAGAGCCAAGGGGTTAGATGGAGAACGGGAGAAGGAACGAGGGCCAAGAGGTAGGGAGTACGGTGAAAGGCCGACCTGGGATCCCCCTGCGCTCCCGCCCTGGGCGGGGAGCAGCCCTGGGAAGAAAAGCCGCTCGGGCATCCCTTTGAGGTTACGGGCGCGAGCGGGAAGAGGGACTACGCTGGAGGGCGACGCCGACACGGCCAGGCCGACGACCACCCACGTGACCTCAGCGTCGCCGGGTTAGTGCCAGAGCCGCGGCGGAC
>NW_027367093.1:0-62089 GCF_046119375.1 Phyllobates terribilis | reverse complement strand
ACTCAACAACTTGATGACATCAGTTTAACAACTACTCACTCCGTCCCTTTTAAAGATCTCATTTGATGTTTTCGATGTAAATTAAGAAAGGGAGCAAAAGAAAGTGAAGAGGAGAGAGGAAAGTGAAAATTAAAATGATTACACAAGAGAGATAAAGGGGAGAAGAATAGGGGTTATTTAATGAAAAGAGATGGCATGTAAAAGTAAATTGGAAAGTCTAAAAGTGTACTGGAGCTGTTAAAATGAATATAATTTTTTAAAGGGAAATGAAATCTATATCCACCGTCTGAGCTTTCGTTGTTTTTAATCTTCCTTTTCCACAATGAAGTGTTTAAGCTAGACCTGAGCTATAGCTTAAGTGTTATAGCTATAGCTTAAAGAACTATAGCTATCTCTTATGCAACATAGCTTAAACACTACATTTGGAAGATTCAAGCATACTCGATCCTACAATTCATGGTCGCACCCTTGCCTTCTTCTCACCCACAAGGTGATTCGGTTGGCTTTCTTTGGCTAGCCAGAGGTCAACAAGATCGCCATTTCTCATTTGAAGGTAATGTGGACGTTTACGTGGAACAAAATCGCGGTTGTGGATTGGGTTGGTCTATTTTTGAAGAGGTGCTTGAAGTTCCTAGGTGTGGCGCATGGACGTGTTTGCATTGGTGGAATGATTACTTTGATTGGGGATTTTCTACAAATTGGTCATCCCAATGAGGAGCCGGTTAGTTATGAAGCTTAGTTTAACGTTATTCGAATGAAAGATTTCCATATGCTTTAGACAAACATTGTGCATCAGCAGGACAGAGACCGGGAGGTCCACTCTTATCTTTTGGGTGTCGAGATTTTGCATTTGTTTGTGCTCCCTAGGACCGAACCTCTGCCTTATCCCGACGAGAATTATGCAGAGTGGGACCTCAGTCACTTGGCAGGCATCTATCAGCCTCCACCACCTCCTTCGCCAGCAGCAGCGCTTGAGCAGCAAGATGACTACGGCCTCATGGCCTATGAGAAAGTTCAGGGCCTGGAGCAGCGCTTCATTGACTATTCTGCGATCCATGACACACACTGGATTACTCAGGATGCTTATTGGACTGTGCAAGATGCTTGTTGTGTTGCGCAGGATGCTCATTGGACCCATCAGGATGAGAAGATGCAGCACAATGATGCAGAATTGGTACGCTTTTGCTAGGTCCTAGTATCCAAGATATCCACCACAACCACCACCATGACCACCACATCAATAGCGGTATTCTTCTATTCTCCCCTTGTTATTATTTATGTCCGATATTAGCCTTGAGGACAATGCTTAGTTTAAGTGTGGGGAGGTAGATTTATATTTGTTACTTGTACATATTCTCTATAAATCTGAAAAAATAAATAAACAAAAAACAAAGGAGGCATAAATATTAAATGAGCCAAAATTAAATCCTATGATGAGTGAAAACCTTTCGAGACGCTGAGACAATTAGTAGGTAATCGGCTGACATTAGGCCTGCCAAAAAGAGATTCTTGAGAGTTGTGAGGTAAGTGAGACCATTTATCTTTTCTCTAGGAATTGGCGGTTGAGATGCGTTGTGTGAGATTGACATTATTTAGAGAAGTAGGTCATTATGGTGTTGAAGAGGAGATGTGTAGGACGGAGTTATGATTTTTCTTTTGATTTTTAATCATTATCTTTGATCTTTATTTTAGAGAAGATTAGGATGTTCGTTGATTTTATTGGTTATGATCATTTGGGATACACGGTTATACGATTATGAGTGACTACTTTGCAAGAATTGAGAGCATTCTACAGTGAGATTAGACTTCGATGTATAGGTTGGATTGGTGAAGGACAAGCTTATTGGGTGTTATTTTTCTATGTGAGCATTTTTGTACTTGGGCTTTCTATGTGGAGATTAATGAGAGTTGAGTGGTATTCAATTCCACTCGGGACGAGTAGAAGTTTAAGTGTGGGGATGTTTGATAGGAACGTTCAACGCATCTATAAGCATGGATTTAGCACCATTTGACTACATTTATGGGCGTTATTACGACGTATTTAGTCCAAACCATCATGTGACACTATATATCTTATTTGAGTTACTTTGGAGATTATTAGAGTCAACGAGGAGCTTAGGAAGAGTGAAAACGAGGGCATGCACATCGGAGGTGCAAAACAAGCTAAAAGAGTCAAAATCAGGCGGAAAACTCATCGGCGGCTGCGGCACATCCATCGGAGCCCCCCGATGTGGAATTCGAGCAAGGCCACAGAAGACTCATCGGCGTCCACCGATCTCCAGACGGACTTAAACGACTTAGTCTTTCTTCCTATCTTTTCTGTCTCGATCTTGGGCTGATTTGTTTGTTATTTTTCTGAGTTTTATTATTTGATTGTTATGTTTCAGGTTAAGCATTTAAAAAAGGCCAAAACTCTATCATTTAGAGAGTTCGCTCAGTCGTTGTTTAGTTCTCTCTTTATCGTTCTTCAGCTTTTGTTTACACTTGAGAGAAAACATTGTTCTTGGGTGTTTTAGAAGTCTTCTCCAAAGGTCAGTAATGTTTATTTGTCATTCTATCTTTTTAAACCTTATTATGGAGGGTGAAAACCCCCAATTTCTTAGTAAAGCATTGAATTGTTGTTTGGTTTGATGTAATTGAGTAATTTCCGTTTGTTAGCATGATTTGATTATTTTCTATGAATTTACTGAGTATTCAATTCTGTATTTTAGTGCTAGATTGATCACATAGGATTAAAGTCTATTCATAATTGTTAGGATAGATTAATGGTGTTCGCCTTGAGCCCTTGACCTTTTCCTTCGAAACAAGCATGGACACTTAGATTCGGTTTGAACTAAGTCTTAGTATATAGAATTGCATAGTAGGCTAGTCGCGAAATGCCTATTCCCTGGTATTCTTCACAATAATGCTTCCATTGATTTTAACTATAGGTGTTCGTCGTAGTTAATCAATTTAGTTAGGTTTAGTATGCTAGGTTTGAGATGGTAGATACTTGTTGTGTAAGAGTAAGGTCAAATATGCTACATTATGTGTTCTTATGAAATTACAATGATGTTCATCAACCAAATAACATGAATTTGCTTTGCTAAGAATCTTCATAATTAGTTTTATAAATCAACTTTTTGCTGTTTTTTATTAGTTAGTTTTCAACCAATCAAAACATCCTTCGTTTTTTAAATAGATTTGTTCTCTATAAAGTTTAAATAAGTGTTGCCTCCTGTGGGTTTCGACCCTTGCTTCCAATATATTCTAGACAATAGGATTTAGTATCAGTTAGGTATAAAGTAGGCGAGATCTTAATCTCGCCATTATTTGCATGAACGTTGTGTTTGTTTGAAATCCTATTCTTTCGAAATTTTACGACAAATAAGCACGTGTCATCACTTGGTCGACGCTTTCTTCTGTGACCTTGCTATTTGTTCTCATTTTCGCCTTTTTCCTTCACCGAAGGTGGCCTTTTCGTTCCGTCTTTGCGTCGTTCCTTCGTCGGTGTGTTTGTTGATTCTGTGGCTGCTGTTAGTTTCTGCATTTTGCTTTCTTTTGTCCTTTTTGTTTTATTGGGCTTCTCGGCTAGTGGCTTTACTGACCCATTTTGGTCCTCAACCTTGCTGTTTTAGTTTTAGTTAGTTTTTCAGTAGATTTTTTTTGTAGTGTGTTGTGTTGCCAACTTTACTTTGGCTTGGATGCTTCTTTGCTTCGTTGGAGATGATCTTGTTTTAGTTCGATCGATTCGACATGATTTAGTGGTTTCAAGGCTCTTGAAGACCCCTTCAACTAGGGCAACGTCATGTAGTTGCTACTCTTGAAGATCCCTCATTTAGGTGAGGGCAAGGTCACGGTGGTCCATTAGTCACTTCAAATCATGTTTTCAACTTCGTTTGGTTTCATGGTTGCTTTTCCTTTGTCGTTGATATGTTGCATTTCTTTGCTTGGTTTGTTGTACATTTACTCTAGTCGGTTGATTTCTACTCCCGATTATTTCGGGCTGTTGATTTACTTGATATCGCTACATCAGCTAATCGAATCCTTACCTCTTTTCAAAACAATAAAGATTCCCCTTTTCGTCCTATTCTGCTTCTTTCCTTGACCTTTTTTTGACCGATTGCCTCCCCCAAGTTCTTCAATAAGGTTATTCACATCTAGATCTGGTAAAAATCGACCCGACTAGCAAACCTGACCCGCCCTGTTTCTAGGTCATATAATCCCGACATCTTTTTACATGAACTCGATTTTTGACCCGCACTGGTGGCCCGAGAAATTTTGGGTCAGAGGATGATCCGACCTGTTGGTCAAGAATATAAGCACAAAATATATAAAATTAACTTTAAAAAATTATTTTATTTTATTTTTATTAAATAAATATTTTCCTCTTGACCCGACGTTAAACCTGTTATAACCTGACCCTGTAAAAATTCGACGTGATATGACCCAACCCAAAATAACTGCAACCCAAAACTCTCTAACCCGAACCCGACCCGACTGACCCGATTTACAGGTCTATTCACATCCAATAACTTCTCAATTTTTTTGATTAAGGGTCAACAAAGGGAATCCTTCTTACCCAGGAGGCAGTTCTGTTGAAAAGAAAACTAAGGAGCAAAGATTGCGAAACTCGCAGGCTTTCTCGCAAAGTCCTGATATAGCTATCATGTACGTCATGAATGTTCGTAAGATATAATAAATAATCTACATCTATATTCTCTACTTCATTGGAGGCCATGAGATCTGCTGCTTTATTATTTTCTATGAAGCAGTTGAAGACCTTGATTGCTTTGAATTGGCTGATCTTTCTGTCCAACTCCTTGATGATGTTCTGAATACTCCAAGGAACCTGCCAAATTTTATGAATTGTGTTATCACTGTTAGATTATCACCTTCTAAAATATTCTTTCTAAATTGAGTTCCCTTGCTATTCTAATAGCATCTGTGGCTGCGATAGCTTCTGCTTGAATAGGTGAAGAACAATTTATTTTCTTGATAATTCGATAACACTCTTTATACTAAATTTACCCGAGTTGTACAAGCCTTCTATGTCAACGGACGGAATATAAATTAATTAACTATATTAATTAACAAATAAATGATAAATTTAATATGATTCCACGTTTTAATAACTTCTCAAAATTGATTGAAACTTGATACTCTGTTCTTTACAACCAATCGTACATTTTGTTATGTCTGGATGCCTCAAGTCAAATTCAGCGCCCCAATATATTTTCTCTCAGAGTGTCTATATCCCGTCTATACAATACTGTGGAAATTGTTTAATTAAACTGTCTTTTTTCCCTTATTAATCAGTAGGAATATTTCCTTTCTGACTTAGGATTTGTTAGGTTTTTTTATTTATAAAGAGATTTATTATTTTAAAATTTTTTTTAATTGATAAGTTTGTTTAGGTAAAAAATATCTTTTATAAAAAGACGTGTATTTTTTAATAAATTAGAGCATCAAAGATAAAATAAAATGTAATTATTTACACGTCTTTTGAAAATAAAAAAATATTTTTTAATAAAGTCTTTATAAAAAAAATATCGCTTACCAAACGGAGCCTTGTTGAGTTTGTTTGATAAAATTTTGATACAGGTTTTTTTCAATATAAATATTTATTATTTACTTTCTCGTTTTTTAATATGTCATATCGTCTAACATTTTTAAAAATATTTTTGACTAAAAAATACAAAAATTACTTATAATATCTTTATAAATATATACCAAACAAACTCTATACTATTTTTCGTATTAATATCATACTCTAGATAAGAAAAGTTTTTGGTCTTTTTGGTCCTTGACTTGCAAGCAAAACTTTCTATCTTACCAAAAACTATACATAATACAGTCACCAAAATTTTTGTTAGACAAGTTAAGCCACTAACCCAAGGCTCGAAACACGTAATAACTCAAGATTTCAGGGGTATTTTCGTAAGACAGCTGCATATATAAACCCCTCTCTCTTGATACCCTCGTCTCTCCACGGATTTCAGTGACTCGCCTCAAAAGCTCGAAAGCCAGAAGACTCCGGTCTCTCTGTTTCCAAAGCAAAGAGAAACTACAACGCCATCTGAAGTAGAATTTCCATAAACCCTAATTCTACTCTACTTTTTCGTTCTTCTCTAATTTTGTTTTCTGTTCTCCGCAACTGAATATAAACTCCAATCACCAACCCTACACGATTTATATATTCGCCTGTAGCGGATCCATATTCCTCGCTGTTTTTCGCACCAAAACTTTAACTCAATCGTTCTAACGTATCTCAGGAATCTGGATCAGTTTGATTGCTCTAGAGCATTATTGAAATTAACGGAAATCTGTAACGGAGGCAAATTCGGTACCAATTTGATTAAATTTTTGAACTGGAGTTACGATTGGTGTGCGGTTGTTGTGAAGGGTTTAAGACTGGTAGTGACTTAGTGTTTTACTCGATCTAAGATGGATGACCTAGAGAAGGCAATAGTCATCAGCTTTGATGAATCTGGAACTGTAGATTCTGCTCTTAAATCACAAGCAGTGGAGTTCTGTCGGAGGGTTAAGGAGAATCCGACAATTTCTACCGTCTGTATTGAGCGGCTGTGGTCATCGAATTGGTTCCAGGTTCAGTTCTGGTGTTTGCAATGCCTCCACGAAGCAGTCCGCAGTCGTTATTCGTCCATGAGCCAGGAGGAGCGGGCCTTCATCCGCAAATCCTTGTTCGCCATGGCATGCTATGAGAGAGTTGAAGGTGAGAAATCGGGGGTTAGGGTTTTGGACAGCCCTGTATACGTAAGGAACAAGCTTGCGCAGGTCATTGTTGCTTGATTTACTTTGAGTATCCTTCTGTCTGGTCGTCCGTTTTCGTTGATTTCATCCCCCAGCTAAGCAAGGGCACTATCGTTATTGACATGTTCTGTCGAGTTTTGAATGCTCTAGATGAAGAGCTGATTAGTTTGGATTACCCCAGGAACGCAGAGGAGACTGCCATTGCTGCACGTGTCAAGGATGCAATGAGGCAGCAGTGTGTGCACTCAGTAGTCAGTGCATGGTACAACATTCTGTCTATGTATAAAAATTCAGACGCAGAACTCTGTGCTAGTGTCCTTGATTCAATGAGGAGGTACATTTCTTGGATTGATATAGGACTGGTTGCTAATGATGTGTTTGTTCCATTGTTGTTCGAGCTCATCTTGGTAGAAGGCCTATCGGGGCAGCTTCGTGCCAGTGCAGCTCACTGTATCCTTGCAGTGGTTTCCAAGCGTATGGTGGATCCACAAGCAAAGCTCAACCTTCTACAGAGTTTGCAAGTCCGCCGAGTTTTCGGTTTAATAACTGAAGATGCAGACTCTGAGTTGGTTTCTGGCATAGCTGAACTGCTTACCGGCTATTCCATCGAGGTTCTAGAATGTTCCAAACGTATAACCAGTGATGATGGGAGGCGTCTTTTAGCAGATCTTCTGGATGAGGTATTACCCTCAGTTTTCTTTGTGATGCAGAAACTGTGAGGTTGATACCACATTTAGTACAGTGCAGTTTCTTTCTGGTTATATATCAACCATGAAGAGCCTCTCCCATTGACCGAGAAACAACTTGTTCATGTGACCCAAATACTGGAAGTGATCAGGTCTCAAATATGCTATGATCCTGACTATCGCGATCACCTCAATAGCTTGGATAAGATAGGTAAAGAAGAGGAAGAGAGAATGCTTGAACACAAGAAAAGATCTTTTTGTTCTACTTCGTAGTGTGGGTCGTGTCGCACCTGATGTCACACAAATGTTTATCAGGAATTCATTAGCTAGTGCTGTTGCATCATCTTCTGGTAGAAACATTGAGGAGGTTGAAGCTGCACTTTCTCTTCTCTATGCTCTTGGAGAGTCAATGAGTGATGAGGCAATGAGAACTGGTAGTGGGCTTCTGGGTGAGTTGGTGCCAATGCTTTTGTCTATGAGGTTTCCTTGTCAGTCTAATAGGCTCGTTGCTTTAACGTACTTGGAGACCATGTCAAGGTTTATGAAATTTGTTCAGGAGAATAATCAGTATATACCAATGGCTCTTGCTGCTTTTCTTGATGAAAGAGGCATTCACCATCCGAATATTAACGTTAGTAGGAGGGCGAGTTATCTGTTCATGAGAGTTGTGAAATTGTTGAAATCAAAACTGATTCCATATATAGACACAATTTTGCAGGTCTCTTCTACCTTTTCTTGTTTCTTTATGGCTTATATAATCTGGATTCGGTTTATTTTTACTTACTGAGCTATTACTGTTATGGTGGCCAGAGTTTGCAAGACACGGTTTCTCAGTTTACTAGCATGGGATCTTCGACAAAGGAGATATCTGGGTCTGAAGATGGAAGTCATATTTTTGAGGTAATTTGGTTATAATGGGATATTCATTCAGGCTTAGTTTCATATATTGGGATTTGTTGATAACATTAAACATTTTGTAGGCAATAGGTATACTAATTGGGATGGAAGATGTGCCTCTGGAAAGGCAAACTGAGTATCTATCTTCGTTGCTTAATCCCCTTTGTCGACAGGTTAATACAGTTCAAAGTACAAATATCTAAGAATTTGAGTGTTTGATTTTTGAGTGGTAAGAATGTATAACGGTTTCTTGTTGGTCCAGGTTGAAGGATTCCTTGTCAATGCAAAAGTACAGAGTGTGGATGAGTCTTCATCAAGCTTTGTGATTGTACAGCAAATAATTATGGCTATCAATGCACTCCAGCAAGGTCTTTTTCTTCACAATTAAATTTCCAATATGTGTTGGTTTGGTGGGAGAGAAAATACTTCTTCTGTGTCTGCTAAAGTAGTATCTACTATGTTTTAGATCAAGATTATATATATTTAGTTCTGAATATTTTCAATTATACATGAATAGCTTGATTCTGAAAATCCTTTATTCTGTCAGGGATTCAGTGAGCGTCTTGCGACTACTAGTCGTCCTGCTGTTGGTAGTATGTTTAAGCAGGTTAGTGGGCCACAAATATTTGTGTTTTTACTCTGGTCATAATTGTGGTAAACCTAATTTTGCCTTGTGTTTTTCATTTCTCTGGCTGAAATAGGAATAAGTGATGAAAACTAAGACAGCTTATGCCTAGATCATATTTAGTTACTTACATTTATATTCCTCTTTGTCCCTATGCAATTAATAACATGAATTTATATTGATTAAATGTTCATTTGCTCGTATAAATTTCTGAACTTCTGAGCTAGGTTGCCACCATTTGTATTGGGACCACATAGGGATGTTAGATATGTTAAAAATAATTGTACATTATGAATGAGAGTAAGGACCAGCCAATTATGAAGCACCTGTTGTTCCATTTTTGTTGATTGCTCCACTCTATATATGGAATATGATTTGGTTACTCATTTATTTTTATTTATTTTCCTGTTTCGAGCTATTGAGCAATTAAAGCAAAATGTCCAACTATCTGTTATGTCGTGATCTTAAACTTCATTTTTCGCAGCTAACTCTTCATGTGTCTTTTAATTTACTCAACAGACATTGGATATGCTGGTCCAAATACTCATTGCATTTCCAAAAGTGGAGTCTTTGCGGATTAAGGTGAGTGCTTGTTATCTTGAAAGGTTAATGATAAGCTGATTTGGATGCCTAACCTGGATTTCGATTGGCTAGGTCACATCATTTATCCATCGGATGGTGGAGACTCTAGGTGCATCCATTTTTCCTCACTTGCCCAAGGCATTGGAGCAGCTTCTTGCAGAAAGTGAGGTAAAGTATAATTTTCTTACAATATAATAGTGTTATCTCCATTATTTTCCGAGAAAGTCTTAATTCAATATATAGTCTAAGTTCATATACAGTTGTGGAGAGAAACTTGCATTAGAATTGTTATAACAGGCATGTCATTAGTTTGAGTCTTCTGTATTGAAGGGCAGTGAATAAAAAAGCGACATCTAGGTGCCGCCTAAGCACGCCTAGGCGCGCCTGAGCCAGGGCATCACCTAGTTGGTCCTAGGCGAGCCTAGACGCAAACTCTTTCCATAATTAAAAAAATTACCAAAAATTTATATGATGTTATTGTTTTTAATGATGATATTCAATTTTCTTCTTTGGTGATTTCTTATCCTTTTAATGAAATATTAAATTCTATCCTATTCATTGGTAAGATCTTTTCTTTTTTGCCTATAAAACTACGCATTACTCCTATTCTATTTTTTATGATTTAAATTGACCAACTTTTTAATGCTTTTTAATTGTTTTTTTATTCTTTAAGGCATGGTTTTTATATTGGTTTTACTTTTGAAACTGTAGTATATGTCTATATGATAATTTTCTGTATTATATGACTACATATTTCTGTAAATTCAGAAAGTAAAGATTACCACAAGAAATAAGGCTAGGCGATCCTAGGCGCGCCTAGGCATGCGTAGGGTGGCTCATTACCTAAGTCGCCCAACGCTCTTTTATTCACTGGTGAAGGGAAAAACATCCAAAGACGAAAATTTTCTGATTTTGTCTTAGTTATTTCTTACTATGTTTGCTTTGCTTCTCATAATTGTTTTCCTTATCTGATATTATTTAGAATTATTGATAGCTGTTGGTGTAGAAGCTACAAAATTGGCTTGGTGAAATATATTTTAATATTTGTGGATTTTATCCTTGAGTCAAAGCTCAAAGGCTAAAATAACTAACAACTTATGTAGTTGAAAAAGGAGTTCATAAACTTTGTAGCATGCACTTACTGGGTGCAAAGATTTGATATATTATCTTACTTGGCATGTATCTAATTTTTTGAATATCAGTGGTAAACAAAAACTAATTAGACTTTGCTATTACACTTTCCTTGGCAGCCAAAGGAGATGGTTGGTTTTCTTGTGTTGCTTAATCAGCTCATATGCAAATTCAGCATTTCGGTGCATAATATTTTTGGAAGAAGTTTTTCCTGCTATAGCTAGTAGGGTATTTGCAGTCCTGCCACAGGAGGAATTTCCTTCTGGACCTAACACTGAGGTACTAATACTTCCTTCTGTGTTTAACTTCCATTCGCTGTAAGATCCTGTGGATTATAGCAGTCATGCCTATTTTTTCATGAATGTAGTCCTGATAAAATGATTATAATGCTTGTGTTGTTGGAGTTACTTTTTACTTAAAAGTTTGATGCTTGTGATTGTAACCTCTTAATGTTAATCAATTATATCACGACACTGTTTTCTGTGGTAGGGAGCATAAGCTAAAACATGAAACAATTTCTCTGTTCTGTTGTAGTTCATATGTAAATTATTGCATTTCAGATTTCTAACTTATTGCTTTTATAGGAGCTTCGTGAACTGCAAGAGCTTCAGCGAACGTTGTACACATTTCTTCATGTTATCAGTACACATGACTTGGCCTCCGTTTTTCTGTTGCCCAAAAGTAGGCCCTACTTGGACACAGTTATGCAGCTGCTACTCTATGCATCTTGTAACCATAAAGATATGGTTGTAAGAAAGGTATGCTGCATTCTTAGGTTTTCCCTAAATTATAATTCACTGGAATTGGTTGTAAACCCATCAGAACTTGAAAATTGATCATCCATGTATACCCATCCATTTCAAGAAATGTTGGATTATTATCCATAAAATTTATAAGTTCATAAATCAAGTATTAAACCACTCCTGCGTAAAATGTATGTTGCAAGATCATCCATTTACTCGGAGGTTTTTCACTCAACACTGCATTATATTTTTAATCTATTCTTAATTGGATTTCTGAGTTGCTTCTTGGAAGTAAAATCGATCTGACACTTTTTTTTAAAATCTTTTGTTCTGGTAAACAGACATGTGTGCAGATATTCATCAGGCTAATCAAAGATTGGTGCGGTGGACCTTTTGGTGAAGAGAAGGTATCCTATTCTCTATATTCCATCTTGAACAATTGTGTTCCATAAATTTCTAATATATGACTGATTTACCAGGTACCAGGCTTTGAGAGGTTCATCATTGAGGTTTTTGCAATAAATTGTTGCCTCTATAGTGTTCTCAACAAATCATTTGAGTTCCGCGATGCAAATACTGTAAGTTGCCATACCCATCTTTACCTATGCTTTTTACCTCTCGACTTTTCACTGCGCCTTATGCTTTTGTATAGTTATTGATTTAACTTTTTTCACTACAGCACTTGTTGTTTGGAGAGATAGTAAGTGCGCAGAAGGTGATGTACGATAAATTTGGTGACAAATTTGTAGCACACTTTGTGTCGAAAGGGTTTTCTTTCAACGCATTGCTCCCAAGATCTGGCGGAGCAATACCATCAGAAGTTGCAGGTCAGTTAGTGAATATATATATTCTTTCTGCTTTTACTTTGTGTAAAATTCTTTGCTCGCTTCTTTACAGGGCAATGATATGAAGGGTCTTAGATCGTTATACCAGTCCGTGATTGAGAACATGAGACTTCAACAGAACGGAAGCCTTGTCTTCAGATAGCATCTTCTTTTGCTTCATCATAATTTATTTCTTCCAATACAGGTTAATATTTTCTTTTCCGTTTTCTTGCCCTTTGATAAATTTATCAACTCACAGTCATATCTGCAGGTTTCTTTTTTCTGTGTAAATATCGACGGGTGAGCATCCACAGCCGGCAAGGTCTCTGATGCAGGTTAATGTTTTCCAGGACCAGATGATCATAAATTCAGATAAATGGCAAATCTCAAATGTTTGTAGCAACTGGAGGCAAGTTAAAAGTTGGAAAATCGTGTAAAGTTATGTTTTTAGCTGCATTTTCCATTTGTTATGAACCGGAGCAAAATGAGGTCTATGTTCTTGTGTATGCACAGCAGTAGATTGGAATGGGGATTTTGGCACCCCCATTTAAGTTTTGCCTTGGCTTATGGTTTCATTTTACATTTTTATACATTTAATTATTTATTTATATCTTCAGGTCTTACTGGCGGCCTTCTATTCATGTGTGGAAATGTGTAAAATTGTTATGATATCCAGCTGCAAGCGATGTTTGGCATGCGACTTAATTTCCATTTATTTAGTTGGTTTCTAAACAATACAAAAATATTAGTATATCATGGTGCGACTTGAATTACATTCCAAAATACCAAAAAGAACTGAAGGGGGTCACGTTTAGGGGTGAGCATGGGTAAAAAACCGAACCGATTCTAATAAAACCGAAACTTTAAAAAAGTCGAATCGAAAGCCGATCCAAAGTATATTGGATCGATTTGGTCCTCCGGATTGGTTCGGTTTTGGGTAAAAACCGAAACAGTCCAGTATGTGTAACACTCTTATTGGAACAATTATTGTAATGAAATTTAATAAATGATTTAACTTTGTCATTATCATAATGAAATTTTATAAATGATGTTTCAAAAATCAAAATAACATATTATTAAAATGGTCAAATATCGATATTAAGTTTAAATTTCAAAGTTCATATCCAAATACAAAATAACAAATTCCAAACAGAACACATAAATGTTCAAAACAATGTCAATGTTTTGCTAAATAATAATAATCTTCTCTCTTTGCAACTCCAATGAAATAAGGTTTCCTTGTTAATTGTAAGACTCCAAGAGTTCATTGCACCATATTTATAAAATTTAAGTAAAATAAATAAAAATAGTTGCACACATAAATATTAACAAACAAAGTAGTTGATAGGAATATTAAAAGTAAATCAAGAAGATAAGATTGAACCTCTAGTTTGTTGAGAAAATAGTAGACCAACCACTCATACTCGCCTAGCTAAGTAATGACATGTTTTTCTCAAAATCCGTGAAATATAAAGATAAAGGTACTTATTAATTAGCGTAAAAATGTAAAAAATACAGTCAAGAATGAATAAGTAAATTAATATAAATATAGGTTACCTTCTTCCGTTTGCATTATAATATGTGTAACACTCTTAGTGTTACACATATTATAAGGCATAGTATTTAAGCCCAAATTACTACGTATGTATGTATATTCATAAACCTAGTATAGTGTGCCCAAATTTCAAGGTATTATTATAATTCATAGTATTTCATTTTTTTAGTTTCGGTTTTATCCGACCCGAGCCGAAAAAACCGAACCGATCCAAAACCGAATTTCTAGGATTCCTAAAACCGATACCCGAACCAAATAATCGGTTTCGGTTTGGGACCGGTTTTGGTTTGGGTAAAAAATTCGGTTTACGCGATCCGTGCTCAGTCCTAATCACGTTATTAAAAGGTAAAGTTAAATGAATAGTCCAGGGTTATTAGTATAAATAAGCACAGTTTGTCTGTTAAATGAATAGTCCTAATCCGTGCTCAGTCCTAATCACCCTCTTGTCCTTGAATATTTTCTTCTATGCTTGATAGTGGGTCATCCTCATTGGTGAGTTTGTCTGTATGGAGCTTCAAATTATGACTTGGGACTCTGTGACTTCACCTTGGTTTTGAATGAGATATATGACTTAAAGGAGACGCTCAAGAGCTAGAGCTACAAGGTACACCTCAACAGCTCAAGACTTGTGGTTTTTTTATGACCATCTACACCTTACCGACGCTTGTCCTAAACTCCAAGAAGGCATAATGAGAAGTTAGGGCCACGAAAAATCCCTCCGATGTCGAGAAATTAAACTCACAAGGACAACGATTTTACATTGGCTCCAGGAGTTCAAAGGCTTCGACATCTCTGAACTAGAAGAGGATTTGTCAATTATGTAGTTAAAGGTGTCGGAAGATCACTATGCATCAGAAAGGTCTTGTAGTAGTTTAATCAGTCTCTTCGTGCCTTTATGGTCACATAGGAAGTTCGATCCAAGAACATAAAAAGAAAGAGACATGAAAAAACGTTAAAGATGCATGTAACAGGGAAAAAGACAAATAATAAAGGCATCACCTTTCCTCCCTCGATCGCTGGAACGGAAACTGGTAATTGTATCCTTCCTCGAAGAAACGAGTTGCTATACTGTATTGTTAGCGGCCAATTTCAACAAGATTGACTCACTACACGGATGGATCTTGAGGTGTAAACGACACGACCTTTTAAAAGCAAGAAAATAAGAGAACCATAGATCTTTGGATATCACTTAATCGAAATGCACATTAAGCATGTCAATGACTCGCAAGAGAAAGACACTTAGTATGGGATTCAAACAGAAGACTTCACGAAATCCTTTCACCAACTATTAAGTACGACCGATCTTGAAAGGATATTTGGAGAAACGTATCCACACTAGAGATATGTTATCTGCTCTTTTCTCTCTTGAAATTGTCCCTTGCATAAGATCTAATTCAGTTTTTTCAGGATTAACACCCCCTCCTCGACGTCAATGGGTGGCAAGAAGCTCTCGGGAAGGGCGATTTTCGTCCATGGGAGTAGCGTAAGATCAAAGAAAGGAGGTCAAGATACGAAAAGAGAGAAACACAGAGCGAAGAGATTAGAGAAAGATAATGAGAAAAATGGGAAGTCATGGTTCTCCGAAGTGGTTTTCAAAAGAGATAAAATGAGCTGTTTTAGATATGACAATGAATATAGAAATCTGTTATGTTAGTTGAGGCACGTGATGGGTTGTTAAAGCTGTTAGACCAAAGTGTTAGATAAATACAGCTTTGCTCAATTATAAACATTCATCGTAAGAAATCATTTTCTTCTCTCTTATACTCTCTTTACTTAAGGCCTTTAATGGAAGTTCATCTTAAAACAGTTAAGAAATCACTGACTAAAAAATTAATGGTATGTATCGATCCACAAAGCTTCAATTGCCTTCCAAATAACGAAGTCAATAATCAAATTATAACTAATTTATATGGCGTATAGAGCCTCTGCACAGCTAAGAAAGAAGGGTTGCCTGAGTGGGCGATGTAAAATAACGGAGAGAATTTGTCGGAAATCAGGGGTTGAATATTCAAGCGTGGTTGGAACGGCTACATCTGAATCTGGGGAAGAAGACGAAGGTGAGAGACATGAAAACGAAAATGGAGAATAACGACTTCTTAAACACGAGGAAGTATAGCGAAGACATCTAGATCTGGGCGGAGAATAAGGCTTCTATGATACTAGAATCAAATTAGGAGAGAAATACAGTTTATGAAGAGGGATGAACGAAGAATCCCAAAAAATCAGGGGAAATATTTTTAATTAAACGATTTTACTCCTTTCAACTTTACTCTTAAACCTCTAATTTATTCTCATCCGATGGTTCTAATTTTTTCACTCGCTGTTTTATCCTAGCGTAATTTTATATATATAAGCGTGGGTTCCGGTAAAACAATTTTTGTGATAAAACGGAGTATTAATCTAGACGTTTAGATGGAAGAAATGGATAAGAATCGGATCTGATTGGAAATAAAAGAAATTTGGTTTTAAAAAAAGGAGAGAATCTAGGGAAGGGAAAAAGGGATAGAAAATAAAAAATATAGAGGCGCGTTCAGAATCAAACACGATATTATCTCTTCCTAAACGCTCTTCTGAGAATTCATTGAAGATTTTTGTAGCTTCATCGTTCAAGAATTTCTTCGTTAAGGAATTACGAATTTTTTCAAGATCTATAAAGGTTAGATTTTTCCAGTTACTATATAGTTTTCGAAATTGGTTGTATATTTTTTGCAATTCAGTATCTATTGTTCCCAGATTACTGTCGTTCCTAGATTGCGATCTTCATGTTGGGTTTCAACTGTGTGTTCCCCAAATGTCGAATCGAAAGTCAAAAAAATTATATTGTTGTCTTCACGTTGTTCAGTTATTGTGAATTCGTGTTAATTCTTAGATTCGTTTTTTCCAATATATCAACTCAAAACTTTGATATTGATGTCTTCACGTTCTACAAGATTGATGAATTGCTGCTGTTTTCAACTGCGTTTTCCCCCATTAATCTATTAAAAAAATATGATGCGTTCTTCAAGTAGTTCCCATATTGCTGAATTCATGTTGAATTTTAGTTCTGTTTTTCCACCAAATCAATTCAATTCGCAAAACAAAAATACTGAATTTGCTGTCTCTTCAAGTTGATGCTTGCTTGCTTAATCCACGTTTATACAAGATACCTGATTATAATTATTTTTCGGTTACTGATGTCCTCATAAAAATCAGAAAAAAAATTCCCGAATAACAAAGTTCTCAACAACTCGAACCTGCTGTCTTTTCAAGTTCATGCCTGCTTGCGAATCCACTTCTTGTTCTTCTTCTGTTTTGCACGAGTTTGATTTCTAATTTTTCGTTATTCGATTACTGATTTTCATTGAAGCCTGATTGGTGTATTCACGTTAGTGATGGATTGCTGAATCAACGTTCTTGTTCTTCTTCTATTTTTTAGGAATTTGATAACTAATTTTCTTGATTCGATTACTCATTTTCAATTGTATTTTTTGCTTGAATAAACTGATTTTCTATTCGAGTACTAAATTAGATTAATGATTTTTCTGATTTGAGTTCTCATTTTGAGATGGTTTTTTGTATTTTGGAGTTATGTTATTCTTAATTTTTGATTTGAGATCTGAGTTATCTGATTTAATTTCTGTTTTTGGCGAATTTGAAAATTGTTTTTCTTCATTTGATTACTGATTTTCAGTTGGGTTTTTGCAATAAACTCTACTTTACCGCATGTTGAATTTCAATTGATTTCATTCGACTGTATCCATTGTTATGAAAAACAATAATACAATGATTGCTAATTCTGTTTTTCGCGCTTTTTAATAGTGATTTCATGAGTTGAAAATTTATTTTCGTATTCTTCGTATTTTATTGATGTTGTTATTATGCGTAAAAGATTGGATTTCTAAAATATACATTACATTCAACTACTGATATCAAGAGTTCTTGAACATTGTAGGGAGGCGAAAAATGAGCAATTCAAGTTATGCTTCTAATTTGAAAGCTTGGATGAAGAAGTTGATATGAATAAGAGTGAAATTTCAGAATAAGAGGCAGAAGTAGACGAGGAAAATGAAGAGCAAGCTGATTCTGTGTATTGTACAGATTGTGTTTTTGATGATAATGATATGAACACAAAGGTTTGGATTCCGAGATGCTCGAATGAATACAAGCTTTCATTGGTAAAGAATTCAATTACTGAAGGTAAGAAGTCTATGAAGACTATGCCAGATTAGTGGGGTTTGATATAAAAGCATTGACAGAACACAAATTCGGCCGTTCGGATGATATTAATCTGAAGTACTTTATGTGCAATAAGGAAGGTGCTAAAAATGAAAGAAATTCAACGGGAAAGCGTATCGACAGAGTTGGGTGTAGAGCAAGAATGAAACTAAAATGGAGAGAAGAAGGCAAGTATGTGGTAGGACAATTCATTAGACACCAACCATGACATGATACCAGACATAGCCAAGCACTTCTTGAAGCATAATAAGAAAATCAACATCGGTCACAAGCATTTCATGATGAGTTGTGCAGGGCAAACTTAGATCTGGTGAAGTCATACAAGTTAATGATGGAAATTGTAGGGGGTACGCACATATGAGGGAAATGGCTATTGACTTCAAATTTTTTAAACGAGACCTCATGAAAAATATAACAAGCCTCTGATGCACAAATGGTAATCAATAGGCTTTCCAAGAAGAAGGAGCACAATGATGCTTCTACTTTGAGTATTCAGTTAACAGTTCGAATCAGTTGACAAGGTTGTTCTGGGATGATCCTGTTTCAAGGCGTAATTATGCGGCATTCGGAGATGTTGTTTCTTTCGATTCAACATTCGGACAAACAAGTATTAGACCCAAATTTCTGACATGCATTAGTACTGATATTCTGATCCGCATTAGTACTGATATTCATAAACGTTTATGTAATTTTCTTATAGGTACTATGTGGGATTCGCACCTTTCATCGCACCTTTCACTGGTCTTGATAATCACAAAATGTGTCACTTTCGCTGGCGGTTTGGTTATGAAAGAGGATGCGCCTTCTTATGAATGTTTGTTTAAACACTTCCATAAAGCTATGGGTAATGCATCGAAGATAATTGTTACAGATCAAGATCATGCGATGAAGATTTCTATAGAAAATGTATTGCCACAAACCAGACAACGTTTATGTATGTGGCATATCACGGAAAAGGTGTCGAAAAAAGGTAGGTTCAAAAAAAAATAAACAAAAGATTTCAGAAAGAGATTAGGAGGCTTGGTTTGGAGTGACAGTCTTTCAATAACGGAATTCGAAGAGGGATGGAATGTTATTTTGGAGGAAATATGATCTTGGCAAGAACTCATGGTTTTCGGATATGTTGGAACTAAGAAATAACTGGATCCCGACATACTTCAAAAGATATCGTTCTAGGTGGACTTGTTAGAACGACTTCTATTTCAGGATTCCAAAACAACTTCTTTGGAGCATATTCAAACAGAAACTTTAGCTTGGTGGAATTATTGATGCACTTTGAGAGTGCAACGGAAACACAAAGACTCCATCAGTTGAAGAATGATATTAATTCGAGTACGAGATCTCACTCAACACCTCTTTTGATTGAGAAACATGCATCAGAAGTGTATACTCTTAAGATTTTTGTTTTTGGTACAAGAGAAATTACAAAGACATGTTATGAATGTAACATGACATATGAGAAAGAAGGTATGGATGTAATTTCGAAATCTAACATCGATATTCTGAAAAAGTCATCATGATTAATGAAAATCTGTTTACAATTTATGCACGGGAGGGTGATAGTCAAGGTCGTGTATATTACACAATAAAGGAAGGTCGTGATCAAAATTTTCAGGTAGAATTTGTGGAAAAATCAATTTGCATCGTGTAGCTATATGTTATACAATAGGTTGGTCTACCATGTCAACATATTTTCACGGCTCTGAAATGCATTGGTTTGGACCAGGTACTCAACACATAGTACAACATTCTTTTTCTTGTACAATTACAAGTGCTTTCGTATATTTCCACAAGCTTTTTCTGACATTATTAAAGTGTTACACTTTTTTCGTACAAGTATTGTTGTTTTCAGATTTAGGATTGTATTTTTGATGTGCTTGGATTAGTTTGCTTGGATTTTTTGATTAGATGGAGGAAATATGTAGCTAAAATAATTAAACGATTTGTACCAACTAAAGTATGGGAACAAAGTGCGGATATCGAAGAAAAGCGATGCTTGTTGAACGAGTTATGGTCAGTCATATAGTCATGTGTCGGATAGTGGAGTTTGACAAGGATAAGATCAAGGATTTTCTAGTTGTATTGCAAGGCAAGAAGTCTAGCTACAATGTTGATAGCAACAACGTTAACCGAGAAGAACACATTAGCTCAATCATGGTTGAGAGTTTTGCTGGAATCAATACACCAAATGTCGGTTCAATACACCCACCCGGTCAAGGTAAAGTTAAAGGGATTGGGAAACGGCCCATTGGTGGAAAGGAAAAAACTCAGAAAGAAAGTAAGAAGAAATTGAGGAAATGCAAGAGATGCGACCAGTATGCAAACCATGACAGTAGGAACTGTAAAATAATGATATAATTCGTTATTCACCAATTTATGACTATTTTTCGTATTGTTTTCTCTGATATTGTGAAATTATTCAGTTTACATATTTAGCAAATTTTATTATGAACATTTTTGCTCTTTTAAGATTCAACAAGTTTACATATGATGATGTCTTCGCTATTTTTAAATTTTCCTGAGTGATACTCATATATGTAATAGCATTTTTTCACAACTTTACACAGTTTTTCATATTTGTTTCACTGATTGTCTATAATATTTCCCATCTCGTCATAATTAATATATTTTGTATGGAGATTATTTTGCTTTTGATAATTCGTATTATGTAATATTCGTACTTATTTTTGACGTTTTCATATTACATTTTGAAAGGTTCATCGTATTTGCTTATGACTTTATTGGTTTGTTTTAAGCTTTCAAGTGATATTCATAAATCAAGGACACCTTTTTGTATTGAAACTTTAATTTTTCAACTTGATGATATTGTGTTACATCAACTTATTATGTAAAAATAAAAAAAACTTCAACATTATTTGGAAATAAAAAATATTATCCTTAAAAACCAAGGTTACTTTTAATTTCAAAATGATGACAAGTCACAACTTCAAAGAAACAGTATGACCAAAATAATTAGAAAATTCTACCCAAAAAATGTATAAATAACATTATTCATATCCTAATAAATTCTAAGAACCTGCTTGTTTTTATTTGCAAGTTCTCTTTCCTTGTTATAATGAAGAAGAAGGTCATTGACCCTCTGAAGGATAGTTGGGCCCAATCTGTTTAACTTTAATGTGATGAGCGCATGTGTGTACTTGATATGAAAAAGAAGAACGTTCTTCCTGAGTTTTAGCCTTGAAACCGGTAACCCATTGTTTTACGTCTTCACCTAGGTATATCTGCATATGGCGCATGGCATAAAGACCACAATCAAATTGGTTTGTTGAGTCGTGCCAAGACATCTTAAGAATTTCACCTTCGTGGTTAGATAATGCAGTCCATCTAGCACCTAGTTTTACTGATCTCATGTATTGGAGAAACCACTTGATCTGTACAAATAAATAAAAGAGAAAAGAAATTATTAGTACTTCAATAAATCACCAGAAGCATGTATACTTAAAAAATTAGTCTTTGCTCACCAACAATTTTATTGTGTTGCCATATATTCCTTCTGTGTCCAAATCATAATGCAGTGCATTGTCTAGGATTTCTACCTTGGAAGAGATGAAGTTGAAACATACAACATAGATATGTGTTTCAATTTTACAGATGGGAAAGAAAACCTGCAAAAGAAGACACCCATATTCAATAAATAATCTGAAAATGTAAACACAATATGTATCCGATTTTATGTTCATAAAATAAGGTGCTAATATCATTGCACAGAACTAGAAAAACGTAATAAGCATCCTGAAAACCGAAATATGTAATCATAAAAATACATTCATATATATATGCTTTTTTGTATAAGATGTTCCATACCAATGCAGCACATGAGAGTGATGAATATTTGATAGTCCCAACCATTTCATCCATTGCATCGTTGAAGATTCGATATTTTTATTTGAGCAGTATAGGAAGAATTGTCCGAAAGAGGACCAATCTTTCATATAAAGAAATGTTACATACAAAATTGTTGTGAAAAACTTCATTGTTAGCATGAAAAGGAAAACATAATTGACGAAAAACAATTGTTGATATTACGAAGAGTATTACCACGAATAAGATAACTTATGTATAGAATATCATGATTGGGAGGACTAATCATGATAAATAGCAAGTATAAGATCACGAATAAGATAAATATTTCTTGTAATAGTAACATAAACCATACCAAGTACATAGTTGGTAGAAAGATCCTTGAGGATGTGTTTACGGATTTCACCTCTTCTAATTGATTAAGATACACGCACCATATAGCTATAATATTAACCTAATATGATGACATTCCTCTAATGATTTGAAATCAAGTCCTTGTATCTTCATACCATTGTAGTCGAATACAATTTCTCTATAAAAGGATGAATAATTAAAAACTAGAAAAGAAAAAAATAATATGATGAAAAAACAAATACACTTACTCATCCTTGCACACTTCTGTGATATAGTGATACACACCATCATGCTCTTTCGAGCATTTCTATTTGGGTTCATGAACCTTTCAATGATGGGACTGTTATAAGAAGCACCTAACACTATCTCCCTCGTTGAATATTGATTTGCTAAGGGGGTTTCAAAATCATCAAAATCATTGTCCTCGTCAAGTACTAGTGGGTTCTTTAGCTATTGTATAATAATGATCGGAATAACAAAAAGTAAAAAAGTGAAAAAATGAAACTAACAAATTGAAAAACATATTGATTAAATTGAAAAACAAATCGGAATCATCAAGTATTAGTTATGGTGATTTCGCATGCCATACCATTACCGAGTGACTAGATCGATTAAATTTTAGATAATATAAAATTTTGGCATGCAAGCCAATTAGTAGTTTTAGCAAAACATAAGAGAGGTAAAAGCAACTCATTACCAAGTGCATTACATATGAGTTATAATTAGTTTAAGAGTCATTGATATCTAGTTGGCACCTTCATATCTCTACCATACCTTCTTACCGATCCATGGAAAGTATTTGCCTTATTCTTATTTGATGCATGCACTGGCTGAGCAGTTTTAACTGATTGAATCTGTGAATCAAAATGTATGCCATCAATTTCATGCAACACATCCTTGAAACATAGAAAAAAGATCAAAAGCTGGATACAAGATAAATTCATAGTGTTTTTACATGAGTATCGCGAACATAAACATACCTGTATTTCAGAATTCAATTTTGCAGTAGCCAATCTTGACTTCTCATTCTTGGTAACTATTGGGCCTACCATGACCTTCCAAACACAAGAGTAAAACACATGAAATTTGACAAATAGCATAAAATCAAGATATTATTCCACACCTTGAAAATCACAACATATAGTTCTAAAAGATGTAATAGTAAATAGGAAAAAATATAATTATATTATATATACCGTTTGTCGTTTATGTTGTATTCAATGCAGCGTTTAGATCTACTATATCGTCATATCGTCAACAACCTTCCATTAAGAATGTCAAAAACATCATTAAATTACTATTGTCAAATAATGATAATTATATAGATTTCAATATATTCATATACTTTTTACGAGTAACGCGTAAAAATACAAATTATAATACCTATACATCAGCATTAAGTTCGGCGGAATACGATAATCCCTCATCTTTTTTGGAAGCTACTATCCTTTCACCAACCTTTCAAACACATTAGTAAAACATCATGTTAAACACATAATGTATAATAGCTTATAAAAATGTAAATTTTTTTAGATAGTATAAAAGAAATGTAAATTTTTTTAGATAGTATAAAAATTAAATTGATCGAAAAACACAGCAAATGTGTCGAAAAATGTAAATATTATTTTTGAAAACCCAAAATTTGCAAGTACCTCTCTATCATTACAGTTGCTGGCCCGTCGTCCACCTAAATTAATACATATGAAACATGAATAAACTTATAAATTCATAAATGCATTAATATTTCAATAGCAAGAAGTGTAAATATGCCTTACTGCCGTCTTTGTGCAAGTCTGAGCAACCTCCCTTCTCAAATGACATGTAAGCACTACCAAGTAAAGGATCATTGTTTAAAGCCTTGAATGAATCAACAAAATGATGAAATCTAGCTTTAACATTTACAATCTCTTTGCGGCTTTTGATAGATGCTTCTACAACATCAACAATCTTGTATAGATTCGGGTCGGACCATATCGGGTCTTGAGAAAATGAAACAACGGTTGCAATCTGAGTTGAAACATCGGAAACATCATCTTTGGAATTATTGTCTTCAGATCCCAATAAGATCTTTCTAGTGTCAACAAGAGCCTTTGAAAAGTCGTCATCCTTGCTCTCTTTAGGTATGTTTTTAATTATACCTCTTATCTTTACAAGCACAGTTGACAATTCCTCTAAACTTTTTTCCAAAGTCAAATTAAAAACATGCATATTAAATTACTCTATAGGATTATAACATGAACACGAAATAATAGAAAGAATGCTATGAAACACACAATGTAGCGTATGAAAAACATATACATAAAATCAGTAATCATATGACAAAATAACCCAAAATTAGAACAAAGTAACATTGAATACAACACAAAGTAGAAAAACAGATTTATAAATATATAGCATTGCGAAAAAAGATTCAGAACTAAGATATATAGGATTGCCAAAAGTCCTACTAGAAAAACATGAAAAACCTATTAAAATATGAGAGACAAATATTTTTGGACAGATATTGCTAATCTATAACCAAATCCATGAAAACATATTATATGCTATAATAATTAATGAACTTACATCATTTGGCTTTTGTTTCTCTTGCTGTGTTTCAACGGGTTTCTTGAGGAGCGGTTGAGTTGTTTGTGCAAGTGAAGCTTTCCCATGTCTAAAACCTCTGTACTCCATCTCTGTCCTCTCCCTCTCTTAACAAGCTGTGTCGTCCATCCGATGAATGCGGACATTTATCTAGGTATGGTTCTCTTGTTGAATGATACTGCTCTATCCAAGTACACGATCTATTACATTAACATCATTTGTTAGTATTTGCTTTTAAATAACAGATATAAGATAATAGTAGAAATACTTACAGTCAAGAAAAGAATAGATCCAGTGAAGGCTGAGGTAGGATTTTTTATCCACTTATGCTTTGCTTCAGCCAAACAATTGATAACAAAACCACACCAATTCATCTTGGCAAGCTGCTGAGGTGTACTATCTTTCAGGCTTCGAATGAGTCTTTGATAACAAAATCACACCACTTAATGACTTACTAGGTTGATTTTGAATATATTAATTCGAGGTTTGAAAAAAGGAAAGTATTTTCGTGAAGTAATAACTGAAGTAATATTTGAATTACTTGCTGTTTGTCAACCTAGTAAGTCATTAACTCAAGTAATAACTGTACATATTCCATTTTTCTAACATTCAAATTGAACTGAAGTACTTGATATTTTCCAGAATATTTGCTTTTCTTCGAACCACCAATTAATTTATTCCAATTTTTAAAATGAACCTAGTAAGTCATTAACTTTATTAATACTTATTTTTGTGAAGTAATAACTGTTTTTCAAACCTATTGTTACTGTATTCCAGTTTTTTAAATCAACCAAGTAATTCTATATCTTTTTGCATAATATTGTTTTCCGTGAAATACTTTATGTTTTTCAAACCCCCAATAAGGTTATTCCAGTTGTCGAAATCAATGAAGTAATTCATTTGATGTAATAATCATGATTTCACGAAATATTTGCTATTTTCCCTACCTTAAGTTAATTAATATTCTAGTTTTAATAATCAATATTTATTTATTGTTATCCTAATTTTGTGTTGTAGGTATATTTGTTATTATTTGGTGGAGAATTACAACCCTATGAAAGGGATTATCAAGTTACAGGATGGTTGTTTGTTGGATATATCAGAGGAAGACGTCGAAGTTTGTCTAGGTATTCCACGTGGTTGAGTTGAGGTACCTAAGATGTACCATACAATTATGTATGATATTGTAGTTGATTGGAGAGAACAAATAGGTGGAAAAAATGCATGCAATCCAGTATAGTGATGTCATAGAGAAACTGAACGATCCAACGAATTTAGGTTCTAATTTTTTGCTTGACTTCATTGTGTTATTCCATTCATGCATTGTTGAACCGTCCCAAAGTGGGACGTGCAATCAGAGACTCATTTGACGCCTGAAAGATAGTACGCCTCAACAACTTGCCAAGATGAATTGGTGTGGTTTTGTTATCAATTGTTTGGCTGAAGCAAAGCATAAATGGATAAAAAATCCTACCTCAGTCTTCACTGGATCTATGTTTTTCTTGACTATAAGTATTTCTAGTATTATCTTATATTATTTGAAAAGCAAATACTAATAAAAGATGTTAATGTAATAGATCGTGTACTTGAATAGAGTAGTGTTATTCAAAAAGAGAACCACACCTAGACAAATGCCCGCATTCATCGAATGGACGACACAACTTGTTAAAGAGAGGGAGAGAACAGAGATGGAGTACGGAGGTTTTGGACATGGAAAAGTTTCACGTACACAAACAACTCCACCGCCCCTTAAAAAATCCATTGAAACACCGCAAGAGAATCAAAAGCTAAATGATATAAGTTCATCAATTATTATAGTATATAATCTATTTTCATGGATTTGGTTATATTAGAAATATCTGTCCAAATAGGTTTGTCTCTCATATTTTGAAAAGTTTTTCATGTTTTTCCAGTTGGACTTTTCACAAAGCTATATATTTTAGTCCTGAATCTTGCAATGCTATATATTTATAAGTATGTTTTTCTAGTTTGTGTTGCATTCAATGTTCATATGATTACTGATTTTATGGATATGTTTTTCATACGCTACATTGTGTGTTTCATAACATTCTTTATATTATTTCGTGTTCATGTTATAATCCTATAGAGTAATATAATGTGCACGTTTTTAATTTGTTTTTGGGGACAAGTTTAGAGGAATTGCCAAATGTGCTTGTAAAGATAAGATGTATAATTAAAAACATACCTAAAGAGAGCCAGGTTGACTACATTTCAAAAACTCTTGACACTACAGAGATCTTATTGGGATCCGAAGACAATAATTCCAAAATTATGTTCCCGATGTTTCAACTCAGATTGCAACCGCTGTTGTGTTTTCTCAAGAACCAATATCGTCCGATCAAGAGCTATACAAGATTGTTGATGTTGTCGAAGCCGCTATCAAAAGATGCAAAGAGATTGTGAATGTTAAAGCTGGATTTCATCATTTTGTTGATTCATTCGAGGCTTTAAACAACGGTCCTTTACTTGATAGTGCTTACATGTCGTTTGAGAAGGGAGATTGCTCAGACTTGCACAAAGACGGGAGTAAGGTATATTTACACTTGTAACTATTGAAATATTAATGCATTTATGGATTTATAATTGTATTCATGTTTCATATGTACTAATTTAGGTGGACGACGGGCCAACAATCGTAAATGATAGAGAGGTACTTGCAAAATTTGGTTTTCAATTATTTTTACATTTTTGGACACAGTTACTATGTTTTTTGATCAATGTAATTTTTTTATAGTATCTAAATTTGTTTATATTTTTTATAAGCTATTGTACATTTTGTGTTTAACATGATGTTTCATTAATGTGTTTGAAAGGTTGGTGAAGGGACAATAGCTTCCGAAAAAGATGAGACATCATTGTATTTTGCTGAACTTAATGCTGATGTACAAGTATTATAATTCATATTTTTACGCGCTACTCATTAAAAGTATATGAATATATTGAAATCTATATAATTATCATTATTTGACAAATAGTATTTAATGATGTTTCTTGCATTCTTAATGGAAGGTTGTTGATGAGATAGTAGATCTAAACGTCGCATTGAATACAACAAAACTACAAACGATATAAATAATCTAAATATATGTTTTCCCATATTTATTATTACATATTTCGGAAGTATATGTTGTGATATTTCAAGGTATCGAACAATATCTTGATTTTATGCTTTCTGTCAAATTACATGTGTTCTACTCTTGTGTTTGGAAGGTCATGGTAGACCCAATAGTTACCAAGAATGAGAAGTCAAGATTGGCTGATGCAAAACTGAGTTATGATATACAAGTATGTTTATGTTCACGATACTCATGTAATCACCATGAATTTATCTTGTATCCAGTTTTTGACCTTTTTTCATATGTTTCAAGAATGTTTTTCATGAAATTGATGCCATGCATTCTGATTCACAGATTCAATCAGTTAAAACTGCTCAACCAATGCGTGCATCAAAAGAAGGATAAGGCAAATACGTCCCATGGCTCGGTAAGAAGGTGTGGTAGAGATACGAAGGCACCAACTAGATATCAGTGACTCTTAAACTAATTATAACTCATATGTAATGCACTTGGTAATGAGTTGCTTGTACCTCTATTATGTTTATGTTAAAAGTTCTAATTTGGCTTGCATGCCAAAATTTTGTATAATCTAAAATTTAATTGATCTAGTCAATCGATAATGGTATGACGTGCAAAATCACTATAACTAATACTTGATGATTCCCGATCTGTTTTTTTTTAATTTAATCGATATGTTTTTTCATTTTTTTAGTTTCTTTTTTCATTTTTTTCCTTACTTTTTCGTGATTCCGATCCATTATTATACAACAACTGAAGAACCCACTAGTACTTGACGATGACAGTGATTTTGGTGATTTTGAAACCCCGTTAGCAAATCAATATTCAACAAGGAAGATAGTGTTAGGTGGCTCGTCTAAGAGTCCCTTTATTGAAAGGTTCATGAACCCAAATAAAAAATTCTTGAAAGAACAGGATGGTGTGTATCACTATATCACAAAAGTGTGCACGTATGAGTAAGTTTATTTATTTTTTCATCATATTGTTGTTTCTTTCTAGTTTTTAATTATTCATCCTTTTATAGAGAAGTTGTATTCGACCAATGGTATGAAGATACAAGGAGTTGATTTGAAGTCACTAGAGAAATGTCATCATATTAGGTTCAATATTATAGATATATGGTGCGTGTATCTTAATCAATTAGAAGAGGTAAAATCCGTAAACACAGCCTCAAGGATCTTTCTACCAATATGTACTTGGTATGTTTTATGTTATTATTACAAGAAATATTTATCTTATTCGTGATCTTATACTTGCTATTTATCATGATTAGTCCTCCCAATCATGATATTCTATACATAAGTTATCTTATTCGTGATAATACTCTTCGTAATATGAAATGTCATAATCAACAATTGTTTTTTTGCCAATTATGTTTTCTTTTTCATGCTAACAGTGACGTTTTCACAATAATTTTGCATGTAACGTTTCTTTATATGACAGTTTGGTCCTCTTTCGGACAATTCTTCCTATACTGCTCAGCAAAAAATCGAATTTTCAAGGATGCAATGGATGAAATGGTGGAATCTATCAAATATTCATCACTCTCACGTGTTGCATTGATATGAACATGTTACAAGAAAAAGCACATATATGAATGTATTTTTCTGATTACAGCTTTCAGGATGCTTATTACGTTTTTCTAGTTATGTGCGAAAAATGCATGCTTATGTGCTAAAAGTGCATGCTAATTTATTAAAAATGCATGTAAAATATAGATGCATAAAAGGGCATCTAACTTGCATTTTTATTAGGATGCATTTTTGGGCCCCCGTCATACATTTTTTGTACCTCCAGTATGCATTTTTAGACATCCGACATGTATTTTTATTCATTCTGATTTTACACCATAAGATTTGGTTACACCTCTTACTTTTCCTATATATATAGGGCTGATCGGGTGCGGACTAATTTTCCGTGCAAACTGTGCGGACTATTATAGTGCACCGTTATATTACTGGATAGTGTCCCAGTGCACTACTACAAAGTGCACCAGTGTACTACCGTAGAGTGCACCTGGTGCACTACTGTAATGTGCACAACTACACTATTGGGAGGTGCACCTTAGTACACGAGGAGTGCACCTTAGTACACCGAGAAGTGCACCTTAGTACACCGAGAAGTGCACCAGTGCACTACTGGGAAGTGCATCTTAGTACACCGAGAAGTGCACCAGTAGTGCACTGAAAGAGTGCACCAGTAGTACACTTCATAATGTACTTAGAGTGCACCAATAATATGCTGAAAAGTGCACAGTCCGCATCAAAAATCAGTCCGCACCGGAAACGTCTTCTCTCTCTCTATATATATGAGGGTTAATCCGGTGAGGACTAATTTCCCGTGAGGACTGTGAGGACTAAGATAGTGCATCAGTGTATTACTGGATAGTGCACCAGTGCGCTACTAGATAGTGTACCAGTACACTATTGTGGAGCGCACTTGGTAGTGCAATCAGGAGTGCACTGGTACACTACTGAGAAGTGCATCCTAGTATATTGAGTAGTGCAATGGTGCACTCGCAAAGTGCACCATTATGCACTCGCAAAGTGCATCCCAGTAGTGCACTCGCAAGGTGCATCATTGTGCACCGAGTAGTGCACTTGGTAGTGTGCTGAAGAGTACACCAATATGTTAAAAAGTGTACCTAATTATGATGAATAGTATACTTAATAGTGTATTGGAGCGCGATCAAAACAAAATAACGGCTGTGGTAGTGTACCGGAAACATCTTCATATAATATATATATTGAAATGGATAGCTTTGGTAAAACGAGTTAATAAATCATGAACGTTAATTGGATGGACTAGATTTACACTAGATGGAGAAATAAATAATAAATATATGCATCGTATCTCACGTCCTCAATTATATGGGATTTGATTTCAATCAATATCCATAATTTTGACTAATGAAATCGTTTTATACGGATGGAAAAGGTATGCGCATTTCTTTCCGTGATCTCGTTCATTCGTCGGTCCTCTCGGCCTCTTCTGCCATTAGAGCTCCACTCCTCTTGTTATTCGACTTTTTCATCATCCTCCTAAATAATTACCGCTAAATTCGAAACTTTTCTACCACCCTGAGCAATGAACGGAATATTTTCATTCCGATTGTTGGAGCAGGTACTCTTCCAAGTATCCAAGATATGTTTACGTTTTGAAAAGTTTTGAAAAGAAGAAAAAAGGGATCGATTACAGTTCATTTGCTGTTTTGGGTAGTTGAGAGCTCCATTTTCCTTTTCTCGCATAGCCTCTGTCGCCTTGACTCGTCACATGTCTGATAGGCTATGCGAACAAACTGTGCCTCATGCGTAGCTTCTAAACATTATCTTTTATTTTCCACTATTGTAGTTTAAACTTTCCCCTTCGCGAATACCTATTGACTTGATTGTCTGAGAGTCAATTCCAGAGTACTTCCTCCTTTGGATTTGACGTGCATGTACGCACTGAGGAACTTTACGAACGACTTCTAACCTATGCATATGGAGCATGAGAGGTCCCCCAACTTCAAACTGAGTAGAACGACCAACCCAACGCAAGGAGCGTTGACTACACAAAGTACACGGGCTCCAACACTGGCGCCGACCGTGGGGACTTCCTCCCGATGTTAGGTTGCCCAGAGTAATGGTCAGGGTCGAAGGTTTACTCAGCAACAATGTTGCACGCAATCAGACTCCCACAAATTCATGTATTGATTTCACGTGGGTTCCCTCAGGAGGAGTTCGAGGAGTACCGTGAATGGAGAGAGTACATGAACAATCGCTTTCATTGGTAGGCAGAAGTAGAGGGGGATGCACGACGCAATCGCGTAGCTAGCTCTAAAAGAACCCCCTCCGATTACATTTCTCAAGGAGATTCGCATACCGACACGTACAAATACTATGAGAACTTTCATTTCAGCCCATGCCAGCATACGTCCCAAACCAACCACTATTTCAACGATCTCATGAGCCTCTGAATTATCAGGAGTTTGCATGTACACCCATGTACGTGAACGTCCCACCAACTTTCCCTCATAGTCCGTATGTCCCGGCATATGCCCCGTTGTAGGATAAGGGAGGGGCCACAATATTCGTTGATCATAGAGCATACGCTCCTGTGCGAAGCAATTTCAAGTATCCCATCATGAAAGATTACACAGGGAAAGAATACCCCATAAAGCATGTGAGCCACTATCGCTATGCTATGCTTGCAAGCAATGCCAATGACGCAACTCTGTGCAAAGGTTTCTCTAACACACTATATGGAGCTGCCCTAGGCTGGATGCTGAGCCTTCCTAAACACACTATACATAACTTCTCTTATAAAGTCGGTTTGTCTCACATTTAAGTGCTTCGTGAAAAAGACAAGTAGTCATGCAACACACAGTAGGCAGCAAAAAGGGTTACAATGAACCTCGATCTGACTATGTTGCAAGGTTCACCACTATGGCAATACAAGCCAGCGATTTCAGGGAGGAAACATCTATCTATGCCTTCCTGAGAGGGTTGAAAGATGAGTATGAGTTTATGATCGTATGAGAAGGAAAAATGGCATCACTTATGAAGAAATGTTAGAAAAGGCCTAAGCTCAAATTTAGAGTGAGCTGATCATGAGGAACCATTCACGTAAGATAAGTCAGAAAGGGAACCACTCATGGGGACCTTAGAAGCACCAAGACCAAGACAACCCAAAGAAACAAAGCCAAGATTCTCGTGGGTTGGCTCTTCAATCTCGAGAGAAGTTCGGGAGGTTCCAACTACAAAATCTGATGTCCAATGTAGACGGATCCATAAGAAACCAAAGGTGCAAGAGGCCGGTTGAGCGTCGACCTCCTTGGTGCGACAGACATCACACTTCAGGGCATGACACCTCGGAGTTCCGCTCCATCCTCCGCCAAGCAGAGATAGAGGATCATAAAGTTATGACGGCACAAAGAACATGAGTGAACCCCCCGCTCGCGAGCAAGGTTATCGCGATCAACCACAAAGATTCCCTCAGCCGGATGGATTCGTAGGAAATATTTTTGGAAGACATGCACCTAGACTCGCGAGTAGAAGCAAATAGAAGAGAGCCTTCAATACTATCCTCTACCAAGAAGACTCCTCATGTTAGTGATCAAGGATAAGTGCGACCCTTACCAAATTGCATTAAGTGATAGTGATGCCAACAAATGGCTACGCGTAGTGCCGTTCCTCTAGTGATTCACATACAGCTTGGCACCAAGATTGTCAAAAGAGTAATGGTCGACACGGGGAGCGCGACTGACATACTATACTGGGATGCATTTGAAAAGTTGGCCATTGACAAGAGCATGTTAAGACCAATGCAGTACAATTTGGCGGGCAATTCAGTAAAGGCTTTATGAGTGATTACCCTGGAAATGATAATGGGAGACAAGGGAGGTCCATGAAAGCAATGCTCCATAGACTTCCTTGACATCCCTATAAATTCATCCTACAATGCGATATTGGGGGAGGGGGTGATGATTTGTTAAAAAGGTTTGAAGTGGTCGTATGCATCATCCATTTTTATGTCAAGGTCCCAACTGTTGTGTGATCGGAACTGCCCGCGAGAATCAAAATAAAAGTCAGACTTGTTATCACTTAGCCTAGAAGGGAAGCAAAAGGCGGTACACAAGAATCAGTTATATCTATCAGAGACACACACAAAAGAAGAAGAGGCCGAGTATCACCCTCGTTTACCATCTTTTTTCCCGGAGCATTAGGGTATAACATCTTTTATAGAGCTCGTGAAGGAGACTATTACACCATTTGCTTTAAAGGAAGAACAACTTTTCATAGACAGAGGATTGCAACCATATGTAACCAAGGGATTAGAGGATCTCCTCTCTCTTTCAGGTGATGTTATCTCCCGGTTACCACATGATCTGATGGGAATTCCCCTAGATATCATGAACCATTCTCTTGCTATCAAACTAGAGTCAGTTCCAAAAAAGCAAACAAAGAGAAAGAAGGCAGGCCCAAAGAACACCGGCGCAGAATCTGAGCTTGCGAAACTCCTTAAGGATGGCTTCATGGTACTCGTGCAAGTCATTGATCAGTTAGTTGACTCCATTGTGTGGCATGAAGACCTAAGCTTCCTCGACGCGTACTCTGGATACAATCATGTACCAATGTATCCTGCCAATTCTAAATGTACTGTGTTTATCACATACAAAGGGACTTTTTGCTACAAAGTCATGCCATTTGGGCTAAAAATCACGTGGGTCACCTTTCAGTGCCTCATGGACAAGATATTTAGGGGGTGATAGGGAAGATAGTTGAAGCTTACCTATATGACATTGTCTATAACAGTACGCAGAAAGAAGACCATGAAGGAGATCTTCACGAGGTTTTTGATACCTTGAGGAGGTATGGAATGAGCCTTAATTCGAAGAAATGTGTTCTCGGTGTTATAGAGGGGAAGGTCATGTGTTTTCTGATTAGTTCCTGAGGAATATAAGTAAATCCCGTCAAAGTATGATTAGTCATAAATATGGAAGCACAAAAAACCACCAATGAAGTATAGAGGTTCGTGGGGTCCGTAAATTATCTAGGCAGGTTCTGCATGATGTTGGCCGAGAGGAGTATACCTTTTTTGACATTCTGAGGAGGCCAAAGAGTTTTCAATGGACTGAAAAATGCACTGAGGCCTTTGTGAAGCTCAAAGAACACCTCACTAAACTCTCGACACTATCGTCTCTCATTTTGGATGAGAACCTCCAGCTATGTCTTTCTGCGGGCAAAAGGGACATAAGCACGGTGCTGGAACATGACAAAAACCAGTGTATTTAGTGAGTAAGGCTTTTCTTCCTACTGAAACTAGATACTCCCTAGTTGAACAGGTTGTATTCACGTTGGTTGTGGCTGTGTGAAGGTTGAGACCGTATTTCCACGCTCACACCATCCAAGTTTTGACAAACCTTCCATTACAAAGCCTTCTCCACAAGCCAACTGCTTTGGGATGTCTCACAAAGTGGGTAGTCGAGATGTTTGAATTTGACATTGAATATCGCCCACGACCCACCATCAAAGCACAAGCTCTTGTTGAATATATTGTTAAGACTAGTTTTCACGAAGGGTTTACACATCTTTGTGAGGACAGAACATGGAAAATCCATGTAGATGGGGCAGTCAACGCGAAAGGAAGTGGCGCCAATAACCCTTACATCTTATATGGGGAGACTCACAATCACGCCATAAATCTTAACTTTGCTACAATTAACAACGAAGATGAGTACGAAGCCCTCATTGCAGGAATGGAGATAGCCCTTGTGAAATCGGTATAAAGGCTGGAGTGTTTTTACGATTCTGAAGTAGGCGTGTACGAAGAAAAAGACATGCAATCTTCCCAAGTACCTGGCTAGAGCAATCACTTTGCGATCCCTCTTCAAACAGTTTCAGCTCACAATCATTCCTAGAAAAAAGAATGAAAAATCAAAAACCTCGCGAAAGTGGCCTCTAGGTTAAAGTTGGGGGAGGAAGAAAATGGCTGAGGGTCCAAAACGATATGGATGCGAAGAAGCAATGACAAGGATATTAAGCAACAGTTTGAGGTCATGGCCATTGATATGACCCTCGACAATTGGCATAGCCCCATCATGGAATATTTAATAGAAGGAAATATCCTAGAAGACCCTTGCAAAAGATGAAAACTGCAGGTTGAGGCCGCCAGGTTCTACGTTAACACATGGGAGTTATGCAAAAAGGGGTTTCATGAATGCGAGCTACGATGTTTGTCCGTAGAAGAGGGGAAGAAAATGATTGTAGAGTTGCATGCCGGACTATGTGGTACTCATGCCAGTTGGTGAGGATTGGTGTAAAGATCTATGCCAAGGACACTACTAGATCTCTATACAAAGATATGCACTAAAATATGTTAGAGAATGCCAAGCATGTCAAAAATACGCACAAACTTCCCATCAACCCGAAGTAGAAATGCAGATAATGACATGGCCATGTCCATTCACGATGTGGGGCCTGGACCTATTAGTACCTTTCTCACCAAGGCTCTAGACCAATTGGAGTTCATCATCGCCGCCATCGATTACTTCAAGAAGTGGATTAAGGCAATTGATGTACATGTCTATGGCAGGTACAATAGCATAATTTTAGTATGATTATGAGCATATTTACGGTGTATTGGGTGTGCAGAGGATGCTAGAGAGGAAGTAGAGACGGAGTGAAGAAGAAGACGAAGACGAGCAACATTGAAGATCAACATGAAGCTGAAGGAGTCGGAGATTGATCTTATGACGGCGACCGCAAATGCAAATCTGCAAAGACCGGAAGAATTTGACATTTTCTGGAGACGCAACCGGCGACGGAAACCAAAATCACTTCGGCGACCGCCGATTCACCACAACAGCTCCGATATATTTTTTTCCTTTTATCTTTTGTTTAGGATTTTATGATTGTTAGTTTCATTTTTTTCGGGATTTTTTAGATTTATTTCCTATTAGTATATTAGTTGAATATTTATCTTTTAGGTTAAGGATTGAAAGCTTATAAAAAGGCTCTTCCTTTCTTAACCCGAGGAGAAGTAGTTTGGAGTTTTACGTAGTTTCTTTTGGAGCAGTTTCACATACTTGGATCGTTCTTCATTTCTTATTCTCTATAAGTCTAGTATGAGGAGCTAATCTCCTATTTCTTAGTGAAGTAATTTAAGTGTTTAATTGGTGAATGTTGTGAGTTTATTCTTATAGCATGAATTTGATTGCTTTTCTCTTGAATGTTAAATGCTAATTGAATCATTATATTATTTCTAGATTGATCATCTAGGATTAAATTAGTCTTTCATACAAGCTAGAGTAGATTATTTCATTCGTCTTAATCTATATCTTCGAAGCAAGCATAGGTTACTAGATTTGGTATGAACTAGGAAATTATGTAGAGAATTGCATTGTAGGAATAGATGACAATTGCAATTTCTGTTTCCTGGTATTCTTCGCTTTAATGCTTCCATTAGTTTGAACTATAGGTTTTCGTCGTAGTTAACTGATTTGGATAGGCTTAGTATGCTCGGTTTGAGGTGCTAGATATTTGTCGCATAGGAAAAGGATCAATTCATTAAATGGGTTACTTTATGAACTTACTGTGATCATCATTATTAGTTAAACATGTATATGTACTTTACTAAGAACCTTTCTTGTTTATAAGTCAAAACACATTTTTGGCATTTTATAGTTTTAGAACCCAATTTCATAATAGTAAGTGTTTTAAATGAAATCAAAACAAGTTGATAGCCTCCTGTGCGTTAGACCCTTTCTTCCACTATACTCTTGTTTTTTTGGTTGATGTGACGAGATCTCAATCTCGTAGTTATTTGCTTTAAACCTGTGTTTGTTTGCAATCCTTTTTCCAATTTTACGACCGGATAGACAAACGTTACCAGCAATACCACTCGCGAGCACAACCTTCACGAATGTTAAGAAATTTCTCCGGCAAAACATCATATGTCGCTATAGACCACCAACAAAAAAGCAACAGGAGAAACACCTTTCGTGTTGGTTTACGACGTCGAATCTATTGTCCCCATCAAACATCGATTCCCAAAAGTCCGAATGCTCCACTTCGACTACGTAGCCAATGAAGAAAAATGCAGCTGGAACTTCATATGCAAAGAGACAAGGGCAATAGTCTCTGTTTGAGCCTCAAACTACAAGGCAGGGGTTGTAAAGTACTATTACAAATCAGTCAAGGCTAGGAGTTTCGCGAAAGGCGACCTTGTACTTCGCAAAAGAGAAGCATGCAAGTTGGACCCTAATTAGGAAGGGCCGTACATCATTGATAATGAAGTTGCACCAGGAGCATACCGACTAAAGGAGTGTGCCGTCATCTGCATCGCGAATTCATGGAACTTGATGCACTTGCAAAGGTACTACTCCTGAGGTCTACATGCTATCGGTACCCTTGAAAAACTTTGATCTATATAATCCATAGAATACCTAATGTGCACTATATATTAATAACTACCTGTCACATGCGAAAAGAATAAAACGCTCCATTTGAGTAGTAAATAAAAGTACAAAGCAAGGTATAACTTGTCTACATGATTGGAAAAAGAAACCCTTGTAGGAGAATAACCAAGTTTGCTAAATTGTTCCAGAAACAAAAGTCTTCGTTACGTGAAGCAGTAGTTAAAATCCGTGCAAGCCTCCCCTAACATGGATCAACGCCAAGTAAGCCTCCCTAGAGAAGGAGCATTGACATCGTAAGCCTTCGAGCTGAAGCAGAAGCAAAGTCTCCCAAAAGGAGCGACATAGTGCGATACGCTCTAAGAAGGCAAGACTCGAAACCCTTAGTTTAGATAGAAGAAGCAAGACAATGCTAAAAACTCGTTACTTTGCTCAGGAACTAAAGATAGCACAGTCACAAATCACCAGAGAGCATCACGTCCTAAGGCAAGATAGCTCGGACGAAGCAGGTAAGACTACCCGCGGTCACTTAAGAATATACTCGCTGAACAAAAAGCCTTGCAATGATCTAATGATAAACTTTTTAGATTCAAAAGGAATAGCCTATGAAAAGATATCTACCCCCCCCAAAAAAAAAAAAACCACCAGACAACGAGGAGGAAAAGAGGTAAACATAGTGGTCGATATATATAGCTATCAGTAACAATGCGAAGTAGCTAAAAACCGACCACCTACTACTTTGAAGAAATCACAAGCAAAGGGACATCAACATAAGCATAGCTTGGCGACGACACCAAGAAAGCAGACCAAGATACGATGAACTGAGAGGAGGACTCCCTCCAAAAGGTCCGCCGAAAGCACCTCGAGAGGACTGCGAAAGACGATTGCAAAAAATATCTTGCAGTCTAGAAATTTCAAAGTGATTGTAAGGACTATCTTGTATATATAGTTCTGTTTTTCATGCACATCTCGTGTACATCACATCACAAAACATTTTAAAAAGAAGCAAAGCATTCTAAAATCCACAAGCAAAGAAGGATATAGCTTGACGACCTCAGCAAAGGAGTTACAATATTAGGAGGAGTAGCGAAAAAGATAGTCGTAGGATCAGGGAGAAGATAACTCTTTTCAGGGACTACACCACCCTCACCATTGAAGGCATGAACTTCCAAGCTTCTATGGGGTTGTCACCATCATTTAGAAAAGTCCCCTTGGTGGAGGGATACAAGGAGGAGGAGCAAGACCATACCCCATATGATCATTGTTGTTGAGCATGAAGTCCTTTACGCCATGACACTAAAGCTGTGCTTGAGTCATCACGTGGAAAAGAGCTAGCCTGTAAAGAGCATTGTAAGTAGCCTGGTTCGCACCACAATACCCCCTCACGTAGTCAACAATTGCTGGTGACGCGCTTCCTTAATCTCCTTGGCATGATTGTTTTGCATTTTTTCCACTTCTACACAAAGACTTTCCAGCTCCTTTGTTTTTTAGGACAACTCCTTTGCACTCTGTGACAACTCCTTAGAAGTTTGAGATTGCTGATTTTCCTTCTCTTGAACTTTTCCAGATGCCTTCGATAGATCCTATTGAGTTTTCTTCAACTCTTCGTGAAGTTTCTCCATTCTCCCTGGTATTTCTTGTCAAAATCCCGCGACGAGGCAGAGTGAATCATCTGCATGGCATGAAATAAATAACAATAGAAAGGAAAGAGCAACACACCAAGGCAACTCGAAGATCAATAAAAGAAACAACTCAGGAGAAGAAGCATCTTCTCGTGGGATACCTCCCTTGAGTCAACCTTGCTCTGAAGAAATGAAGGCATGGGAGGAAGAAGGTCGGACATGGTGAGGGTGGCAGCATAAGACATGAAGGAAGGCATGAAATCATCCAAGAGAGAAAAAGGATCCGAACTCCTCTTATAGTTGTAACCCACTTTGCGCATTGTTTTCTTGGAATGCAAATGTCCACCTGTTTTCTTCCTTTTCTGAGACAAAGGGGAAGACAAGGTTCCAACCGCCAAAGGCTCTACAGGTAGCAAAGCCTCGCATGAACTTTAACATCTTTGGAGTCCACATGCATCAACACTTCATTAAACCTCTCGCCACCTTCGCGTAGAACCCTCACTTCAACCCTCGAGACATTCACTTAGCCTTGCACCTCTACCTCAATTGAGGGAAATGTATCCAATGTAGAGAAGTAATTATCACCTGCACAAGCTAAGCATTATCATAAGAAGGAAACATGAAACTAAAACAAGCTGAAAAGAATAAAACCAGATGGGTGAGGCGGGCTAAGTCCTCTCTTCTCACGGAAATTATTCATTACTTTGTGAGAAAAAACTCTCAATGAACACGAAGGGTAGTCTGTGTACTTTTAATTTAAAGAGCACTTTGTCTCAGAATCTACCGTACACTGTAGAAAATACAATTGAGTTTGTATATGGAAGTTGAAACCCGAATCAGGAGGAGGACGCACCAAGAACCATTATTTTTTCCAAACCACTTCGTTCGTAGGCATCTTCTAGGCTAGTTCTACCTCAGAACGTACAGTGTACAAACCTTGGTTGGCAGGAATCTTCCAAGGAGTTTACATAAGTGTGAAATAGTTAGCAAATGGTTGCAACCCTTTATCCTATAACCTTATTGGAAACACGCTAACCACTCACAAGAACATTGGGTGGAGCTGTGTAGGGCTAAACCGGTTATCTACTAGAAACTCCTTCACGAACGAAAGAAACAAGAGTCGGAAACCTACCTCCATCACTTGCAAACCGATCGCGAACCATCCCTCAAAATGACGTGTCATCGTACACTCAGAGGATGGGAGAGCGAGAATTGGATCCTTCGGGAAGGGGTAAGGATTCGCTATTTTTTCCAACTTGGCCAGGGTAAGCATTGAGGGAGCATTCGCCATTTCATTTCCTAAGTCCTCTCACCTGTATCCTGAGATATGCCCCGTATAGATCCTGAAAGGAGGGAAATGATCCTTATAGCCTATGTGTATCTCAATACGAGGGACGACAAGAGTAGCGGTCCCAGGCCTAAGGGACGCGATGGCATCACGATCCTGCACAAAGAGGGATCGCAAAGGAGAAGCACCCTTGGCATCTCGGAGTACGAGACTCCAAGCTGAAACACAAAAAGTCAGTAGAAGTGTTCTTAGAACCTAAAGAATAGCAAAGTCAGTTTTTCAGGACTAAGTAAATAACGGAATCTTTGCAAAAATAAAAGAAACAAAGATTCGTGAAGAATATTATTAGCCATGGAAAAAAAGATCTCTTTCCTATCATAACCTTAGACAAGAGGGGAGCCTAGGGATAAAAAGGGAAAAGCCTAAAAAGGTAATCATGAAACAGAGAAGATGTTTTCTCATCTTGTACATTGGCAAACATGCGGAAAACAAAATATTTTAAAAGTAAAAGACAAATATTATACATATGTAAAGGAAAACGAAGCGTCAAGAACACTATGGAATCACCATGGACAGAGAAAGGAAACCTTAGGGGTAGTAAGGAGTGGCAGGGCCGGATTACTCAAAGAATCCCCCCCAGCCAAGAGACGATGGTCATTGTCACCTCCACCAATCCTTAACCAAACACCATTAACCCATGACACTTTCCCTCCCACCAGTCCATCCCTCAACGAGAGATAGTGATGGGAACCCATAGCACCACACAAAAGAAAGATCCAAATCAGAACGATAAAAGAAAAGAGCTAACCTGTCATTGGGGATGTTGGAGGGATGAGGAGTCGGGTGAATTTGGTGCGAGCCAGTGTGAAGAAATTGAATTTCTAGTAAATAAGAGAAAGCTCAGAGTAAAAAGGTAATGAAAAAGAGGGTTTTTACCAGGGCCGTATTTAAATGGAATAGAAAGAAACGCCGCACGAAAGAGCCACTCATACTCTCACACGTGTCATCAAGAAATTGAAGCACCAAGAGTAAAAACTCAGGCAAATTAAAAAACAAATCCCTCGAGGGAAAGGGTTATTACCAACGGAGCAATACGAAGCCGAACCTACGTGAAAAGTGCAAAGAAAACAAGTTTATTCATAAAGCATGAATGAAAGCTTGTAGGGTTGGATGTTAGACCAGGTACTTATTCCAAGTATCCAAGACATGTTTAAGTGTATAAAAGGTGAAAAGCCCAACTCACAATTCAGCCCATTAGGTACAAGCCCATGAAGCGTTAAAAGGTTTTTGATTGGTTAACAAGAGGGGAACACTATATTCCTTATAAATAGTTTATTTAAAGGAGGTAGAAGGGGCCGATCACTTCTCAATTTCCATTTTTGGTAATTGTGATCTCCCTTTTTGTTTTATCGTGTAGCATTTGCCGCATTGACTCGTCACAAGTTCGATAAGTTACGCGAATAAACTGTGCCTCACACGAAGTTTCTAAACACTCTCTCTTACTTTACACTATTACACTATTACACTTTCCTCTTCATGAATGCCTACTGATTTGATCGTTAGAGAGTCAATTCCAGAGGACACCATCCTCTGGATTTGACACGCAGGTACGCACACTGAGGGCCTTCATGAACGACTTCCAACCTACGCATCTGGAGCACAAGAGGTCCCCCAATTTCAAACTGAGTAGAACGACCAGTCCACCGGGAGAATTGTTGACTACGCGAAGTACACAGACTCCAACACCGATATTAGCTTGATTATTTGCATTGACGTTTAGAGTTGGGACAAGTTCTGGTTGCCGATGTCGATAACTATTACGTGTGATGAATATGCACATGTCGTCAACATCTATATTTCCTTTATTTGATATGAAAAGGTATTAAACACCAATGATCTAATTAATCAGGAGTTCAAACACACATATCAATACCTAATTTTACTATTTGTTTTTTTAAATGTGCATATCAATTTCTTTAATATGCATATAACCCTAATCAAAGTCAAAAAAACGAATTGCAGAATATCTTGATATTGATGCACACCATGGTTAAATATACGCCTCCTTGAGTATGTCTCAATTATTTTACATATCAGAAATAGTAAATTATATAACATTATCTAAACTAGAATAACTCGAGTATGTCTCAATTATTTTACATATCATTTGTATTGTCGTGCATATGATCGATAGTAGTTGCATATCATTTTCCGTATACCATATCGACATTGCTTTAAGTTGCCTTACGGTTTTCGCATATCTTATATATTAAATGGCATATCAGAATCCGAATTTATCTTTCTAACTCTTCTTCTAACTTCATATTCTAAATAAATTTAGTAATAAAAGTTAAAAAAATATAAAATTACTTCCCTTAATTTTGTCCATATCTCTCTCCCATAACTACTCCTTTTTATTTTTTTTTTATTTTTCCATATCTTTCTTCAAAGAAATCAGCCTTTTTTTTCAAAATCATCCCTACCATGTAGCCATCCATCTTATTTAATCTAATGGTCCTAGTTTATACACTTGTTTTACAAGAAAAGTTGTTTTACCTAAGTGTGTCCCTATATATATAGAACGAGAGAGAGATGTGGGTTCTTGTAAAACAAGATTTATGGTATACCAGTAGTACAAATCTGGGCTGTTGGATTAAAAGAAAATGGATGAGATGGATCTAAAGGGAATAATTGTGCTGTAATCTTTTTAATTAAAAGAAAAAACAATTTAGAGATAGTTTAGGGAAGGGAAGTTAAAGATTGAAAAGAAAATTGAAGCGTACAAAAAGATTGCACCTTCTACTCTTCAGCATAATCAACCACAACCATTAACGCCTTTTTCTACTACAATTTAATGAGTTTTTAAGTTCAAGATCTTACAATTGTTTGCAATCCATAAAGGTGAGTTTTTCGGGTATTGAGTAGTTTTCGAGAAATATCAACACATATTCGTAACCATAGTCTCTATTTTTGATTTAACCCTAGTTTTTGTTTTTATTTCTCATATAAGGTTTATTCAAGATTCCATTTGAGGTGTCTGTGAATTAGAATAGTATGTAATCGTATATTCTTGATTCAATTTAGCAGTTTTTGAAAAACTATAACAAATATTCATACTGTAGTTTTTGTTTTCAAGTTAATTGTATAACTGTTGAGAAATACTAACACATATTTGACTCTGAATTGGAGATTTTCAGATATATGTGAATATTCGAATAAATTGAATAATTTGTTGACTAGATCTTCTTGAATATGGTGATGTTATTCGTAGTTTCTTGAATGATTTTCTTGAATAAATTGTTTCTATTCATAGTTTCTAAGAATATAAAAACGAAATCGGACCTGGAATATCACACAATATACTTTGAAGAACAGAATGTACATTATGAATATCATAGACAATTATTTCCAATTATAGTTCCATTATTAGTATTTTAAAATACAAATGGCAAAAAATGCTAATGGTAAACATGAATATCCAAGCATTAAATATATCTATCTTATCAATAGACAAATATACGATAAAAAACCAGTGTTAGAACAAGAAAAGTCATTATTACGTCATGAATAAAATACCAATGATGCACACCAATGCCTTCCATAATGATCAATGTAGAGGTAATAATCATACCTACTGAATTTAGCCACTAAGATAATAAATATTAAAACTTTCAATTGAATTCCCAGAATACGAGTAATAGTCTATCTACAATGACAACTTTAAAATCAGATTATAGTGATGTACCATCATGATGGATTGATGGTGTAAGAGAGTGAGAAATCGATTAAGATTCACATGCCGAAAAATCCCCTATAACGAGCGGATAGACAACCTTATGTAGGGGAAGGCAGTCTTGCATCTCCTTCATAATCTTCAATGTGCGCGTCTTCTCCTCCTTTCTTCTCTTCTTTTCTCTAAAAAACCTCCAATAAGCATCATCATAACGTATATATGGTCCTAAAATGATACACATCAAATCACAACAATATAGCTCAATACAACACTAAATATATGATAAAAACTATGCTACTATACGTGTCGTAGACGTGTACATCAAACTTCACCACACTTGAACTCTGCTCATCTCGAGCAGAATCAGGCTATCACTCATCTCAGAATAATTCTCATGTAGAATCCCAAGTACAAAGTCACTCACATAGATCATAAGCTCACTCCCCAAACCAACCCAACCTATATAATCAACTTTCTAACTCTCAACATGAAATGCTCTCAACTCGTCAAATGTAGTCACAACTTAAATGTCATCATGACAACTCATGTAATCATTGTCAATCTGCTAAAAAATCATCCTAATATCTCATCTAAAAAACAAATCAAAAACCTAAACTCCATCTCTAAACAACTCCACTCCAAACTCCATGTAATGTTCTACTCCACTATATAATATCCAATCATAGAAAATATAAACTCAACCACCAATTCCTAAAGAAAAATCTTCATAGCACAACCACCACAATATGCATCCAACACCAGGAAGAAAAATATAATCCTATATTCTACTCCATATCATCATCAAGTATGCACCAAAAATCTCCATGAGAATAAGTAGTCAAAAACCTCGTAGATATTATCATGCATGCTTAAGAAATTCTGCCATAGAGATATATCATGAATTCTCAGAATGAGAGGTAAAAATAAATAAAAATTAATCAAAACCTTATAGCTCCAAGTGAAATCCTACCCAAAAATCCTCCTATACTCCATAGACTTATGTCTCCGATATCAAAAAAATGTGAAAAAGAAAGAACATCCTAAAACACTCAAATCATTTCGCTCCAATTCTTGTTTAAGTGCCCTCTCGGGTTTTCACTTAACACTCTCATAAAAAACAATCTCACCCACCTCACATCTCTCATAGATCTCTCCAGGCCTAATACCAACCAGATTGCATGGTTATAGTCTGAGTGCCCCGAAACGTTTCCACTCATCCCAAGATTTTATGTTGGTTCTTGTCATTTTTGCCTCTTTTATTATTATTCTTTTTCTTCAGATTATAGAGAAAATAGCAAATATAATCTACTCCCCCACACTTAAAGTACGCAGTGCCGTCGATGTGAATATCCGACAAATATTAAGAACAAGTGAGAAAATAGAGAATACCGCTATTGCTGAGGTGATGGTGGTGGATATCCCGAGTACTGGGACCTAGTAAAAGCATGTCAGTTTTGCATCTGCTGCATCATGATCCCCATCTTCTCATAGTGCTGAGCCCAACAAGTATCTTGGATTATACTGTACTCTATAAAGCATTGATCCAAGCTATTAACTCCCTCATAGTCCTGTCACACACAATCAACATTCGTAGATAAAGGCACGTGCTTAGCAACAGGAGGCACATAAATCCTAGAAGCCCCGTGCAAATCCCAATCCTGGTATCGGTCACTCGAAAATGGCAAAGTCTTGGGCCAAGGAAGATTGATACTATGCATGTTCGGGGCACCGAAAACATAACGATGCACATCGCGGAGCAGGTGCCTCCTGTTCTCGCCCTCAACATTCTCTCAATCACTATACAACATATGAATATCCCTCATTTGACAAGCATCAAACCGGAGGAGGCGAGAAACGAGCTCCTCCTCAGGGTGTTTGAGCCCAAGAGAATCACCAATAGAAGTAGTCATCCCACCAAGACAAATCTTTCCACCCAAGTCCCCTTGGAACTTCTCATTGCTCTTCACCAATATGGACACTGAGTCAAGCACCGCGAAACTATTCCGCCCCATATTGCCCACAAATCTGCCAGCGACATCTTGTTGACTTCCGGTTGGCTGTAGAAAGCCAAACGTATCACCCTTTGGGTGAGACGAAGGCATGGGTGTGACCACTGATAGTTGTATTTCGTGACCACGGTGTTTTTGGCCACACCCGTAAAATAGAACCAGAAGTCGAACAACCTAGTTTTGGCCATTCAGTCACACTCAAATGGCGTAGACATAACCCCAAAGATCTCATCCAAATCCCACACTCGCAGTGTGTGGGAAGCACCACCAAAATAGAAGGCGCTGCTTCTTCCTTTGCGCATCCACCCCGAGAGTCGTTAAAAACTCTCGTGTCCAACTCCAGAATGTCGGGGCAAAGTAACCGTAGAAATCAACAAGCCCACACTGTGTCATCATCTCCTGTAAGCATACATCGATTCGTAACTCCCTTGCGCAGTTATCATCAAAGAACATTGTACGCATAAGGTCCCAGGAAGCCACAATTTCCAGGATTTGAGCCAGATCGATCACTTTCTTGGCCCTCTCTGTGTGTCCTATAAATTGATGGACAACAATAAGTGCTCATAATTGAAGTACGGGAAAAAGCCCGGGGAAAGAAAGAATCGAAAATCTGAAGAATCGGACCGGTGGCGGGCGGTATTCAGCGGTCACCGATATTGCTAGTCTAGCTATAACAGGGCCCGCGGATGGAGCTTCGGTGGGTGCCAAGATGAATCTGGCTACTTGACAGTGGGCACGGTGGAGGGCGCTGCTAGCTATAAACAGCCACCGGAACTGCGAACTCGAAAATCACTAACTGTGGCGGGGGCTTCAAATTTGAGGTGGTCGCCGGACGGAGCAACGGAATTTGAAGGAGCGGTTGCTGGATCTGGGATTCTTTCTCCGGGATCTAACAAAGAACAAATCAAAACCTTGTAAATGGTTTGAAAACTTGATGAACAGTTCAATTGATCGCCACGCCTTCAAATCAGGGAAATTACATGTCAAACTCTAGATCGGTGAAGCGTGAACCCAATGGTAGTGGTGGCACGGGCAGATTTTGGCAGAAACGGATGGAAAATTACTTTGAAGAGAAGAACGACGGGCACCGATGCGGGCGACGAAATAAGCTCGTGTGAAAATTGGGTTTTTGCTTCATTTTTGAAGGGGAATGGTAAAGTGTCCGGTTTGGGTTATTTTTGTGAGTTTAATGGGGTATGGGAGTTGTGTACATGTGGAAAGAGAGGAAGAAATCTTGTGGATTTTGTGGGTTTGGGTTTATGGAGAATTGTGGAGGAAGATGAAGGTGAATGAGGATGGGGGTAAATTTGGAATTTTGGCTGTATCTCTTTGAATTTCAAATTCCTGTAAAAAAATGCTCCCACACTTATTTAACTCATTCTTTTTGCACAACTCTCTTAATGTTGCGCTCGATCTCCTCAAACGACTCACCACTAAAATGCTTCCTTACTCAACTTTCTTTTCCACACTCTATAGACTTTTCTCTCATCCCTCTATATTTTTTGGATTTTTATTTTTTTTCTTTCCGCTCATTCTTTTACGCTCTGTTTTTGTTCTCTCAAGTCTTTTTCAGACTTTGATTGTTTTCCTTATAAAACCTCACTTTCACTTGGTTTCAAAAAATGATAATTCAAAAGACAAACGACTTTACTTTGTAGCTCAAAAATATGACAGAAAAGTTTGACTCAAAACTGACTCAACTACTCTAAAAATTGAAACTAAGCTAACTAAACTAATAGAAGAAAACTTCCTCGCTCAGGTTGCCTCTTGAGAAGCGCCTTATATAGAGTCGTGGCTCGACTCCCTTAAGCTCAACTCACATATGGATGTCCGAGTCCTTCAGAACTTTAGCTCGCCAAAACTAGAAATATCGGAAATTTGAAGAACTTGTGAGTACGACCTTGTTGGCGTTTAATTTTAGGGTTTTTAGCAGAATCCATTGGAACTCCCCCACACTTACACTTTTTATGGGACGCTCTTTACTCTTAAGCTCATCATGCACACTAAAATCAATAGTTGGGTAACTAAGTCCTCGTTGGAAGATTGGTCCGGTGGGGCCACTTCCCAAAACATATCTAGTATTGAGCATCAACTTGATCATATCGCTGTCTACATGATTGTCCTAGCGCGGTACAACCGTGTCAATCCCATATAAGGGCTGAACCACAGGCTTATTAGTGATAGTCCCATCAATAGTAAAAGTGACGGTCTTACCACAATAACCCACCGTGGTTGTGCCTGCTCGCACATCTATTACTGCCCTCGCGGTTCTCATAAATGGTCTCCCTAAAATAATAGGTGCTGCCTTGGCCTCATAATCCATTTGGATTACAGAAAAGTTCACGGGGAATGTAAACTCTCCCAAGCATACTAGTAAATTCTTCAACTTCCCTAATGGAAGAATGCTGGATTTGTCAGCCAATTGAATGACGACTCTAGTGTAGCTCAAAGGACCAACGCCTAAAGAATACTAGAGATAAGAAGGTAAGATATTTATTGATGCACTCAAATCGAGCAAGGCTCGGTCGATCCTCTCTTTCCCAATGTTAATTGGGATCGTAAACATTCCCGGATCCTCGCACATTTCAGACATGTTTTTGACCGTAGAACTTTGCATGCCCATCTTCTTCTTCTTATGGGCTCTTATTTGTTGCTCTTCTCTGCGTAACCATGTCGTCTAAAATCTCACTGTGAACTGGATCAACACGCTTCTCGGCGTATAAAGACACATTCTGCTTGATGTTGCAAAATGTCTCAAGCATGTCCTTATTCGTCTTTAGCAGCTTCATTCTAGTTAGAGGAATTGGGAGTGGCGCATTTTGCATATAAACTTCATCCTTAGACACCTTAAAATTCCTAGTAAAAGCTTTGAACAATGACGGATCGACATAACAATCGACACCCTCATCACTCCCGGAAGACGAAGAATCATCCTATATCCTTATTGGTTGGCGGTGGTGCTTGTAGGTTAGGGGTGACCTCTGTTTTCATCATCAGAATCATCTTTGTCCAATATCAGACAGAAGCGGCTACCTAAAGGTGGGAGGTGGTCGTCGATAGTATCATTCCAACCATCACTTTAGAAAAGAAATCGGTGGGCGCCTCTAGGTGAGAAACGGTCGCCGAATAATTCATCTTCCACGGAGGGCGCTACTATCTGGGCAACAGTTGACGTTTTCCTTGAACTCAACTTTCTCACTTTCCTCACGGTGGCAGGCCCCAAAGTCAGACAGGCAATTGCAGGTATTATCCCTCTTCTCTCAGAAGCGGGCGCTCCACAACGTGCAGCGGGCGCCTGGGGGTGAATTTTCTTCTCCGGAAATCACCATGACGGACCGGCGGGCACTGGAATCAGATAGGCAGGCGCCGCCGGTTAGAGCCTCATTTTCATCTTTTCTTTGCTCTTCTTTTGGATCACCATGGGGAATGAATTTCTCCTTATATTTCCTTCCTATGGCATAATCATCACTCTCAACATCCTCAAGAGACACTCCCATGGCACTCACATTACATATGTTTGGGTTCTTCTCCGTTTCGGATGGGAGACGACCTGAAATTTGCTGCTGAATTTGTCCCACAGCCTTGGTGAGTTGACATAGCTGTTTTTCAAAGGTTTTCATGGTCTCTTGGAGTTTTACATTGGCAACAATCACTTGCTTCAAACCTCCTTGCAAGTCGGTGTTGCTCGGAGCTAAAGACCTTATAATTTTATCATAGGATTGTTGAGGGGCCTCATTGGTGGATTCAAATGGTTCTCCATATTTCCCCATTTAAAGTTGGTGTGATTCCTATATGGTTGATTATACTGGCCATTGTAGGGTGGCCTCTGCATCCCTTGCTGAAAACCAAATGCATTTACCTCTTCTTGGAAAGATGGACATGCATCGATTGGGTGGACATCATCTCCACAAGCTTCACACGCCTTAATTTGCCGGGACATGCCACAGAGCTTTAATCTCCTAATCTCCTCCTTTAGAAGTGCATCTTGATCCATATCTGCTTGAGCCGCACTTGAGACACTCCGCTTACTAGAACGACTCCCCGTATACTTTCTCTAATCATCTCCTAATGTTGCAAAAATAAAAATAGCCTCCTTGTAAGTTAATTTCAAAATATTTCCCTGACATGCTGCATTCACCATTCAACGATCATCCTCGCAGAGACCACCGTATAGATATAAAATGAGATCATGCTCTTGATAGCCATGGTATGGGCAACTCTTAAATAATTTTTTGAATCTCTCAAAGTAGTCATAGAGAGACTCCTCAGCTTCTTGCTCTATGTTACAAATCTTTTTTCTTTGAGGAGTTGGATTTGATTGCCGGGAAATATTTAGATAGGAAAAGATTTATCATGTCCACCCAGTTGGTGATACTTCCCGGTGCCAAAGTATCATACAAATCCTTTGTAGAATCCTTTAAGGAAGGGGAGAAAGATCGCATATTCATCTGCTCCTCATCCACATCTGAAGGTCTCAAATTTGTGCACACTTCCACTAACTCGTCTAAGTGATGGACGAGATCCTCAATTGCTATGCTAGAAAATTCAGGTAGCAAGTGCACTACCCTAGTGTTAAGCTCAAACCTCTGGCCTTCTAGAAGATCAGAAAGAGCTAATGCTCTTGTAGGGAGCCCCAAGTTAGGAGCTGTCAACCTCTCCAAAGTTACTCTACCAACCATTTCATCTTCTGTCTAGAACAAGCAACAAATAATTTCTTCTGCTCCCTCCAAATCTCGTGCTCGAACTAGCAGAAAACGATGAAACTCTCGCTCAATCTATGCAATCGGAGCAACATGAGAAGAATTACCAGAACGGGCGTGAACCATGTAAATGGTTCCCACCAAGAAATGCTTAATAGAAACCAAAACAAAAATTGTTGATAATTCTTGCCTCCCTGACTACGGCGCCAATTTGATGACAAGATATTTGTTGGTCGTATTATAGGTCAACAAACACCCCGTTTATGCAAAGTTTGCAAGATAGGTAATCTCACCAATTTTTTATCCTAACTAACTTAAAACCTAACAAACATAATGATAGGAATGTCTACGACGTGTCTATAAGCATGGAATTACCATCATTTCACTTCATCTATGGGCGTTCTTATGACGTATTTAGTCCAAACCTTTATTCGACGCTATATATCTTATTTGGTCTATTTTGGAGCTTATTAGAGTCAACGAGGAGAATAGGAAGAGTGAAGACGAAGACAGGTGTAGGATCATGTTTTAAACAACTATTGATCAATGTCTCTATAGTTCATGAAGCTATATATACACAGCTCAAAGTACAAGATTGCACTTTCGTACTTAGAGATGCGCTTGACCTAGTTAGAACACTTAGTAATGGATTTACTAATGTCCTTGAATGCGGAAACAGGTCAAACAACAATAAAGCGCGCTTTAAGCGTTTAAAGCGCACTACAACTTGCACAGAAGAATTCTTAAACGGTGAGAACCCTAAGTCACTACTTGACTCGGGATAAAACTCACCCTACTATATTGATAGAAAGAGATTACAGCTCTAGCTTCAGCAAGAGTATATATCAACCTTTAGCACTCTTAAGAAGCTCACTCTTGTACTCTCACTTCTCTCAATACTACGTTCTAGCTCTAAGAACAAGGCATACACTCTGATTACAAATGAGTTCTCTCTAAGCTCATCTCAGCTTCTCACTTTCTAACTCACTTTGCAACCCTTAGAATGATAGCTACAGTTCCCTATTTATACATCAAAGCTAAGTTACAAACACACTTAACTTGTGATAACAAATTCGAACGAAGCTAGCTGCCACCTCATCAATCCGTGTGCTCAATTACGTTGTTAGAAATAATAAAGTGGCCAGAGTTGATTTGGTTTTGTTCTTCCATTGTTGATCGTGCCACGTCATCAATCCGTGCCTCCACTTGCTAACCGTCTTCCTCCACGCTGGCAATCCTTGGAGTTGCTTCAAAGACTTCCAAAACCCTTCTCGCACCCCACGTGCACACAGTTTTGAATCTCCCGCTTACCAATCTTTCCAAGCATTTGGGAAGCACTATTCTGCAAGTGCGTGCACCCTTTTCTACAGTGAACTCTCGAGATCAACAATGTAACTCAGCTTTATTCAAGCACCCTCTCTGGCTTGAGAAGCTCGATCACTCTCGCTTCTGGACTTGAATGGAGTTATTACAACACCGCTTACGAAACTCGATTTCTCGGCTTGGTGTTAAGCGCGACTGAAGACAGTCAAAGCGCATCTCTTAGTGATGAAAGCGCATCCCAACAAGTATTCTGATTACCTGGGTAGCTTAGAAATACAAAGAGATTAGATAGATAAGTTTGTTATTATCAAAACAAAGAGAAATACATTGAGCTTTCATATGACTATCAAAGCTCAACTAACGATTTCCCCCTTTTTGATGATGACAAACCTTTTATAGGTAAGCTCATATACTTTCCATAATGATCAAAATGAAGACAAAAGACTTACGATTTAATCATATATTCAGATTCAGAAATAGGTCGAAGTACCCTTACCAAGTACTTAACCAACAGTTTCTTATTCCCCCTAAGACCAAGAAGGTATTAAACTTCCCCCTTAATCAATGAAGGGTGTAACTGTGTTCTTTCCCCTTTTGACATCATCGAAAAAATCAAAAGATTAATCATACAGTAAGAAAGATAGTAGGATGCGCTTTTCTAGCTTAGAGTTCAGTTCAAGACAAAATAGTGAACATAAAACAACTTAAGCAACCAAAGCATCACGTTAGCAAGCTTTCATAGATATGGAAGAAAAGAGCATACTTCATTATCATTTAACAAACTGCCATAAAAACAGGATAGGAATCCTAAGGAGACTACTTCATCACAAGAGAAAGCATAGTAGGGAGTAAGAGAAACAAGCAAAAGAGCTTTAGAAGCGGAACCACCAAACAAGCACACTAACAACGTTCATCGGCCTCTATCATCAGCTGAGTAATCATGTCTATTCCAGTTTGTACCAATGCAGCAAACTTCTCAACAGACTCATAGAGCTCAGCCAAACGTCGCTGAACCCGATCATGATGCGCTTCCAAGGCAACGAGTAAACTTGAAGCATCAGAGGATCCAACGGCGGCGGGGGGACGAGGACTGTGATCAGACCTTGAGCTGGAAGGGTGCGCTCCTTTAGGGTTGTACATCAGAATGGCAAAGATCGCATCACTGGTAAGGAATGTCGAGCAAGCGTATTCTTGAAGAGCGAGATCATACAACACATCAGCCTTGAGCATTTTGCAGATTATATGAGGGAAAGGAAGGGACCTGATGTAGCAACACGACACAGAACGAGGTGGCTCATCATTATTTGAGCAGTGTTTACCACTTGACTAGAAAGCACGGCTGCCATGACGCAACAATCTGCAATGGTCACCTTCTCCCTGTCTTAGTCGCGAGGGGTGATTTTGGTGATGATGAAGTGGTGGAGCAGACGGAGACTAGGCTTGAGAAGGTCTATTGTCAAGGTGCGCTTGGGGACTGGAGAACCAAAGACTATCTCCTTCAACTGTTTAGAACCAACATGCCAGTTTTTCTTGTATAAGCGCCCAAACCCACTTGACTGACCAGTGAGCACTATAGCTTTCGCCAGATCCTTCACCAAAAATGTCTCTTTTGAATTCCCTCTCCAATTGAACCAAACCTGTGAATACTCTGGATTGGCGGTGTGCGATTCCATGGTGGCATAGAACTGGTACACCATCACGTCGTTGTAGTGAGCTGGCTCGGTTTCAAGCTTATCCCAACCTTGCATACTGAGCCAACCAGAAAATTTATGCCCATGACTGGAGTCTTTGAGCTCGAACAGGAGGTCTTGAGTGACGATTTCGGGATAGAGAAAGGTGCGCTTCGCTATGCCCTGTGGAATAGGAGGAAACGCAAAATCACCGATGGCCTTGGCGGGCTTAGATCTTGTAGATGTACCTTTCTCACGAACCGCTTCAGGAGGTGGAGACTCATGTTCAGAACCGTCAGAGGAGTCAACCTGCTCAATTACCTACGCTTTGCGCTTACGCCCGTGACAACGGACCAAATCGCTCTGGCGATCTGCGCGTTGAGTAGACTGATGTAAAGGAGATGCAAAACCAGCGCGAGGAAGAGTGAAGTCTTCATCCTCAGACTCAGAAGGGAGAGAGGAAATAAGTTGCTGAGGAGACAGAAATTTTGGAGCAGCTAACCTGGAAGGTGTCGAAGTATCAATACCAAGCGCACTTTTACCTTTGCCAGGAGTAAACAATTTCTTCTCTAGATTCGCTTTTGCTGTAGGGACATCTAAAGGAGCCTTCTCTTCTTCCATCTCCAGATCGGCTAAGACCTTGGCAACTGTACCTTCATTGTAACCAGACTGGGCAAGGTCCTGGGCCGTGAGATCCAGATCTATGGTAGGGAGCTTTGGTGAGGTAGGAGCGTTTGGAGTGGGACTGGGTTATGTGGTAATATGAGGTAATGGAGTGTTTGAGGAGGCTGTAATTTGAGGAGCTTGAGCTTGAGGGTGAGTGGAGGTAGATGGACCAGCAGAGGAAGAAGATTGATATTTAATGAGAGACTCAACCTTTTCCCTGGTTTTGGGGTCCAGAGTAGCAAGGTTTAGGACAAGGTTTTCCATGGTAAATTATGTGAGAGAGGGATTAAGGAAGAGCAATGTAATCGGAGTTTGAGAGAGAGAAAGAGTTGGCAAGTGAGTAAAGGATAGGGTAAATCGGAAGGGACTATTTACCTCATATATATAGGCGCTTGCAACCAATCTCCACCGATGAAATCAACGATCCGGATTAATTCTGAAGGCAACGCAATAGTCGGCTAAGCGGTCCAATAGAAATCCATGACGTGACAAGTTGCTCATTCCAACGGCTATAATACTCAATTAGCCGTTTTACCTCTGAAAAGTAGAAAGGACCTTTGCCAATCTAGCCGTTACCTTGGTGCTAAGCAAACTCAAACCCAAGGCAAAACTAGCCGTTATGCTGAAGCTCAAAGAAGAAACCTTCCACCAACAAAAGCTCAACCAAAAACACCACGTGCCAATAAAATCTGATGAAGCACAATGCTGACTGAAGCCGTTAGATGTGAATGTGTGATGTCCAATGTCAAACTTACCAACCACTATGCAAATAATATAATGAACAGGAAATGCACATTTCAAGTTGGGACATTAGAGCATTCAATCACTCAAGTAAGATGTAAGCATATGTGCATTATAATGAGGGAATTTTAGCTTTTTGTCACCAAATGAATACTTCTCTAATGTGGAGTTTAATTAAGGACGAGAGAAGCGTAACATTTAGTCAGGCTAAGGACACCTATGCAATGGATCATTTCTTAGGCATGTAATATGGGTAGAAGATGATCACCATTGTCAACGTTTTGGCAAAGAAGAGCATGCAATTGACTAAGATCCTATCAAATCAAGCTAAACTAGAAAGATAACTTTAGAGCTAATTCAGTTTGATGAGCAACTATCAAGTATGAATGAATCAAGCTTTTAAGCACAAGCCACTAAAGTTCGTACATTGATATTAAGCTCGCTAGTTCTAGTCAATAGGGAGAATACTTACAAAGCCATTGCCTCAAAGCTAATGGAGACGCACAAGACCAAGTTGAACTCAAAGGTTTAAGAAGGTCTGTCGAATAAGCTCTTTTGTAAAGATATCCGCTATTTGCCCTTCTGAAGATACATGACTAAGCTCGATGTTCTTGCGCTCCACATGATCACGTAGAAAGTGGTGTCGTACATCGATGTGTTTAGTCCTTGTATGATGTACTGGATTCTTGGACACACAGATTGCGCTGGTATTATCACAAAAGATAGTAATTGTACCGAGATGAATACCATAATCAACGAGCTGTTGCTTTATCCATAGAACTTGAGCGCTACATGAAGCCGCTGCAATATATTCAGCCTCTGTTGTTGAAAGCGCAATGCAATTCTGCTTCTTGGATCCCCAAGACAGAAGACATGGTCCAAGAAACTGAGCCATTCCACTAGTGCTCTTGCGGTATGCTAGATAACCTGCATAATCTGCATCCGTGTAGCCAACAAGAGATAGACCGCCCCCTTTGGAATACCAAAGGCAAAGATCATCAGATCCCTTAAGATATCTAAAAATGCACTTGACATGAGTTAGATGAGAAGCGCGAGGGTCTGACTGTGATCGAGCACATACACTAACGGCAAATACTATATCAGGTCTAGAAGCGGTTAAATACATAAGAGAACCAACCATACCTCTATACATCGTTTGATCTACCTTCTCAGCCATAAGATCTTTATCAAGCTTCGTTGTAGTTGAGAGTGGTGTAGGACATGTTTACTATCCTCCATTTGATACTTCTTGAGTAGCTCTTTGATGTATTTTTGTTGATGAATTTCTATCCCTTCGTCCAATTGGTTCACTTGAAGCTCGAGGAAGTACTTGAGCTCACCAATCATTCTCCTGCTAAACTTGAGGCTCATGGTGTTATTGAAATCCTCTACAAGCTGCAAGTTAGTTGAACCAAAAATAATATCATCAACGTAAACCTGGACAACAAGGATATCGCCCTTAGCTTCCCTGATGAAGAGAGTCTTGTCCACTAAACCTCTCTTGTAGCCGTTAGACAAAAGATACTTCGAAAGACAATCATACTAAGTGAGAGGCGCTTGCTTAAGCCCATAAAGCGCTTTGTCTAAGAAGTATACATGATCTGGATAAGCTGGATCTTCAAATCCTGGTGGCTGCTTGACATACACTTCCTCATTCAAATTACCATTGAGGAAAGCAGTCTTGATGTGCATCTGATACAACTTGAATACCTTGTGTGCAGCATAAGCGATCAACAAATGAATAGCCTCTAGCCGAGCAACTGGTGCATATGTTTCATCATAATCTATCCCTTCTTGTTTCTTATACCCTTGAGCAACAAGTCGAGCTTTGTTACGAACCACCGCTCCACTATCATCCAATTTGTTCCTGAAGACCCAGCGCATACCAATGACGGTTCTATCACATGGCCGGGGTACTAGACGCCATACTTGGCTGCGCTTAAACTCTTCTAGTTCTTCTTGCATGGCAATAATCCAGTCTGGATCCTGAAGCGCAACTTTATATTCTTTGGTTCATGTAAAGAGACAAAAGCACTACAAGCTAGCAAGTTAAGAACATTAGAACGAGTTTGGGTACCTTTTTCAAACTGAGAGATGATTGCCGAAACTGGATGGGCATTCATTTGTTGATGATTCCACAATGTGACCTTAGTATTATCTGGTAGTGTCATCGTGGTATTCTTGGACAAGTCTCTAAGTCTACCAGAAAGGTCACTTGGTCCCGCTTGGGGACTGCTAGGTCGCGCTTGACCACTACTAGATCCCGCTTGAGAGCTAGAAGGTCCAGCTGAAGTAACTGAGGGTGTTACCTGACCTGAGCGTGATGATGAAGGTGTAGCTTGATCGTCATTTGATGGTCCACTTCCTTGATTTGTATCCAGAGTGTTGTCCTTTGAAGTAGCTTCATTACTTGTTTTAGTTGAGCTTTAATCGTCTTGTTAAAGCTTAATCTATTTCTCTTTCTTTTGATGATAACAAACTAATATGTTTAATCTCTTAGTGTTTTTTTAAGCCTTCCAGGTCATTGCCATATTTGTAAGGATGCGCTTAAGTCACTTAGAGATGCGATTGACTGGTCACAGTCGCGCTTAACACGAAGCGGAGAAAGTAAGTTTCGCAAATGGTGTTTAATAAATCCATTCAAGACCAAGAAGTAAGAGTGATCGAGCTTCGAGGGCATAGAGACGCGCTTGAATGAAGTTGAAGAGAGTTGACCACGAGGTTCCACTGAAGCTTAGGGTGCGCCAGAGCGCAGAAGAACAAATCCACACGCTATGAAGGCTGGGAAAGCGGGAGAGTGCAAGTTGTGTGCACAAGAAGGTGCGAGAAGAACTTTACACTCTTTGGGACGCTACTCCAGGGATCGCCAGCGTGGCAGGAGTTTGTTAGAGCTTGAAGCACACGGATTGCTTATGTGGCGTGGATCAACACATGAAGAACAAAACCAATTCACTCCGGGCCGTTGATTAATTCTGGTGAAGTGATCAAGGCACACGGATTGATGAGATGGCATTGTGCTTAGTCTTTGTTTGTTACACGAATTGAGTTATAGGTTTAGCTTAAGGATTGTGTATAAATAGAGTACTATTGCATTCACTCTAGGTATTGCAAACCGAGAGAATATAGGAAGCTAGAGAGAGCTTAAAAGATATTTCGTTTGTAATCAGAGAGTGTTGAGAGTGCCTTCTTGTTCTTCAGAGCTGAACTCCAAGTATTGTAAAGAGAGAGCTTACGAGTGAGCTTCAAGTGTTGAAGCGAGAGATTGTAATCCTTTCTTAATCAATACAAGTGTAGTGGTGAGTTTTATCCCGAGTCAGCTAGTGACTTAGGGTTCTCACCGTTTGGAAGTTCTTGTGTGTGCAAATATAGGTGCGCTTTAACAACTTAAAGCGCGCTTTATTGTCTGTCTAACCTTTTCCGCACTTAAGGACTTCAGTAAACTCATTACTAATAGTTCTTCATAGGTTAAGTGCAACCCAAGTATTCAAAGAACAATTGAATTCTTGTTAAGCGCAACTAAGGCTTAATGAACCTTAGTGACAACGAACAATAGCTGATCAAACACATGTTTTCTACAATTGGTATCAGAGCTACAGGTTAGCTATTTGCACTAATCCTTTTACAGGTTCAAAAGGATTCTCAAGTCTCGAACAATGGCTAGTTTCAACCTCGGCATTTCTCTCACCAAGCCCCATGTCCTTGTTGAAGGCGAACTCGAATGGTGGCTCACAATGACGAAGAATTACATCCAGTAGACGGACTACCAGTGCTGGAAGATTATTGAAAAGGGCGATGAGAAGATCTCCGAAACTGATGACTCAAAATGGGAAGCAAAAGAGTACCAACTGATGGAGAAGAATGCTAAAGCGCGACAGCTCATTCTTAATGCTCTTTCAAGGAAAGACATAGACAAGGTAATGTCCCTCCCACTGCCCAAGCCATGTGGAAAGCCATCATAAACATGCACTCAGGTAGTGATGACATGAAGGACAATCGTATCTTTGAGCTTAACCGCGAATTTTGCTCCATTAGAATGGGGGAAAATGAGCTCGTTTCTGATTATCATTCTCGGTGTCAAATCCTCTATGACAAGATGCTTTCTGCTGGAATGGAGAAGAAATCTTGGGAGTATTCTATGGCGTTCATTCATGGTGTGAACTCAAAGTATACAACCCTCAAGAAAATTCTTCTTCAGTCCAAGGAAACTCGAGAATTGCCTATCTCTGTTCTTGCAGGGAAATTCAAAGTCCAGGAAATCAAGAACAACGAGGAAAAGCACTCAGATCAAGAAACAAGAGGAATGGCGCTCAAGCTCTCACGCGTCCTTCAAAAGCTTGAAAATGATGATGTAGGAGAAGACGACGATGATAGAGACGTCACCATGATGACTAAGGTTGTGAAGAAATTCTTCAAGAAACAGGGTGGTTTCAAGCAGCGCGACTCTACCTCCAAGCAGCGCGACGTCAGGGATTTCACTTGTTTCAACTGCAACGAGAAGGGACACCTTGCTAAAGCATGTCCTCATCTAAAGGTGAATCCAAGCGCAAGCTCCAGCGAAAAACAGCCTCCTCCTAAACAAGCTTTTGTTTCACTCTGGGGTGAATCTGATGGAGATTCGGATGATGGAGCGCAAGCTGATGTCTGCTTGATGGCTGGTAGTAGATCAGACTCAGACTCTGGCTCTGAGGTTGAGGTAATGGATCTTAACTATGAAATCTTACCCAAGCACAATCTTATAAATCTTTTAAAAGAATTAATGGTTGATCATAAGTCACTAGCTGATGAAGCTAGGGGACTTCTGGATGAACTTAATAGTTCCAAGGAAGAAGTTGTTGAACTTTCCAAGCGCTTACATGACAACCCCACTCTCTTGACTAAATCCTGTGAGAGTTGTCATGAAAACGAGTTGGAAAGAAACTCTGATTCAACCAAGGATGTAAAGCTCGATCAGATCATATCAAAGCTTGACATTCTTACTAAGCTAGTGGAAGCAAAGTTTGTCCCTCAAACAGGCTTTGTGAAAGCTAGACCTGGATTGGGCTATGACCCCCAGGAATCTTCCTCTAACTCCAGTCCTCCTCAATCAAGTGATTTCTCTGCTAAAATCAAATCACTTGAACAAGACCTAACTGCCTACAAGAGTGAAAACTCTCATCTGAAGAGCAGAATAAAGGTTCTTGAGGATCAACCTTTAGAAACCAAAGAGTGGTTTCATGGGGAAAAAGCGCATCATTTGTATAAAAAACAAGCGCATACCCCAACTCAGTCTCCCGTCTTACAAAAGAAAGAACCATTTAGACCAGGAAAAGGCAAGTATGGTTATGTAAGAGGTAACCATTATTGTACCTTTTGTGGTCGAAATGGACATGACAGACATGAGTGCAAGGACTTGAAAGTTCTTAAGAATCAGCCCTATAAGCCAATGGCTAAATCCAAGGGCAAGCGTCAACGTTATCAACGTTCAGTTGTTGACAACGGTTGCGCTTCAGTGCATAAAGGTGCGCTTCGTAAAGCGCGACCTCATATTGTGCTTGATCTTAATGATCCCAACTATTATGAGCCTGTGCATAAAACAAGCGAGTCAATAGCTATGGATAATGTTCCCACGAAGCTTGCGCTTCGTAGGGAACACAAAAATTGATCTTTTTCTTTGCAGAATGAAATGAAGAGTAGAGGATTCATGTTTAGCGATTGTTTGTAACGAGCGATCCACTTCGGCTACTCTCATTTCAACATAAGGAAGAAGCGCAAGACTTCTTCGGGGAAAACGGCAAGGAAAGATCATGAGACTTATCTAGTACATCATTCAAGGACTTAATATCTCGATGTACACTTTCCACGTGATTATTTGAAGCGCAAGGGCATCAAGCTTATTCACGTATCTTCAGAAGGGAAATTGGCAGATATCTTCACTAAGGCGCTTAATCGTCAGGTATTCCTAAACCTCAGGGTTCAGCTTGGCCTTATTCGACTCCATTAGCTTCGAGGCAATGGAACTGTAAGTATTCCTCTATTTGACTAGAACTAGCGAGCTTAGTATCAAGGTACGAACTATGGTCGCTTGCGCTTGATAACTTTGAGTCTTTCATGATTTTAGTTGTTCATTGAAATGAATTAGTATTGAACTTGTCTGACTTGTTTGGCTCGATTTGATATAATCCTAATCCATGCATGCTCTTCTTTACCAAAAACGTGACAATGGTGATCGTCTTCTACCCATATTACATGCCTAAGAAATGATCCATTGCATAGGTGTCCTTAGCCTGACTAGATGTAACGCTTCTCTCGTCCTTTATTGAGTTCTACTTTAGAGAAGTATTCATTTGGTGACATAAAGCCCAATTACCATGCTACATGTATATGCACATACTTCCACATCAACTTGAGTGATTAAATGCTCTAATGTCCCCTATATGAAATGTGCATCTTCCTATTCATAATTACTTTACATTGTAGTTTGAGAATTGAACTGGACATCACACTCTTACATCTACTCATCTCAATCAGTGTTGTGCTTCTTCGGTTTTAGTATTCAGGGGTGATTCAGCATGCGCTTCAGTCTTCAGTGCATTTC
>NW_027367092.1:0-62094 GCF_046119375.1 Phyllobates terribilis | reverse complement strand
GAAATTTGTTATGGATTAACAGAAAGCGAGTATTGGCCCTGTTAGGTGTCATCGCATTTTTAAAGAGATTGTTGGCAGTTATGATCAAGTTGGTGCTTCAGCCATTGATTTCAAGAATTACAGGCGTAATACGTTGACATATATCGCTGGTTCTGATGCTTAGATGACAAGTAACAAGTTTCTGAAGAAAAGGAGGTTTGTCCGGCATTCTTCTTTGAATACGATGTGGACTCTGATGATCGCTTGATGCGTTTGTTTTGGGATGATCCAATATGTTGTATGAACTACTCCATCTTCGGTGACGTTGTCTCGTTTGATGCTACTTACCGCACTAACAGGTTTGTCATTCTATTTTTGTTTACTCTCTTTTTATTTCATTTCATTTCATGTACCTTGTAGGTTATATTCATGCACCATTTACACAAATTTATGAACCATATTAACGAAGTATGTGAACCCTCTTTTGTTATTAGCCAAGCTAATTCAATGTATTTTTTTAAAATTTATCACCTATAAGATTATTTTAACGTTGACATTTCTATTTTTTGTGAAACTTGATGTACTTTGGCTGATGAAAAAATTCAAGGAAGCTATGTCGTTTGATCCGAAGGTTATCGTGATTGATCAAGATGGTTCCATGAAAAGTGCCATTGAGCTGGTTTTCCTGCGCTCTTTCCATTGATTATGTATGTGGCATATTATAAAGAAAGTCCCAACAAAAACCAGATACGACATAGAGGTGGGAGAGAATTTCCGAATGAAGCTAAACAAAAATCAACTGGAATGGAGAACTTGAGCCTAGTGAGTTTGAGGCGCAATGGAGCACTGCTAGATGAGTTCTCGTTGGTAAAGCTTAAATGGTTCAATGATATGTTTTTTATCCGCTATTTCAAGATTCCCGCTTATTTCAGAGATCTGATGTTTGGGGTTTTCTTAGGACGACGTCTATTTCTGAGTCTAAAAACAACATTTATGGCAATTTTATAGACATATATTATTGGCAAGTCGAGCTTGCGATGCACTTTGACATTGGATTGGATATTCAAAGGTATAAGTAGAGTAGGTTGAACTTCGAATCATCTTCAATGCGTCCTGATCTCAATACACTTTGGGGTATATAGGAGCATGCCTCTGAGGTTTACATACTGTCCGTTTTCTCCATCGTGAAGGAACAAATTATAAGTGTGTCAACAACTTGTTGTATGGTTAGCATGTCAGAGGAAAATGGTATGAAGTTGTTTGACATTCAAGATATCAACTCTTCCACTTTCATTGTTAGTCACTCCATTGTTGACGATGAGTTTAAATGTAGCTTTTGAATGTTTCAAAGGATCAGACTCATTTGTCGGCATATGTTTTTTGTCTCTAGAAACCTCGGGTTGAAAAAATTCCATCGAAGTGTGTGCTCTCTCGATGGAACAAGGCTGCAAATATTTCCCATGTGTTCACAATTGATGACACTATGGTAAAAAAGTGTTTGATGATCGAAGAACGTGAAACACTGATGAATCAACTCATTTCAGAATTTTTTAGTTGTGTTGGTTTGTTGGAGGAGAATCATGAACAAATGAAGTTGTTTTCAGTGTACATGCAGGAGAAGAAGTCATTGCTTTCTGAATCTGTTGATGGATCTTCTATTGCTAAATCAAATATCAAAGATATTGAAAAATACTGTGGTGTTGAGGTCCCCTCTATTTTGAATGTACATCCCCAGATCAGTCTAAAAACAAGGGTTCTGCATCCCGGATTCACAGCAGAAAAGAGGTGTCTATGGCATCCAGTCAACCAAAGAAGAGACGTTGTCGTAGATGCAATTACTTTGCAACTCATAATTCTCGTACTTGTAAAGTTGTTTTACCTTCTTAGTTTTTTTTAATTTGGTGTTTTACTGTTTTTGTTTCAGTTATTTTTTGTATGAGCCATTATCATAATTTTTATTAACTGTGTGCTTTATTTTCTTATCCTTTTGATGTATTTTTTTGTGAACCTTATATATTAGTCTATTCTTTCAATTATTCATCATCCTTTTTTATGTTTAACTGCATTCAGATAATTCTTAATTAATGAGTCATTATGGAGCTTATAAAATCAGTGAATGTACTTTTTAAAATTTAAATCAACTAAGTGGTTACTTGTTCACATGTGAACCTACATGCATTTGATTTTTTTACTACTATTGTGCATGTATCTACAAAAATCTTTAATTGTATTTTTAAAAGAAAATATTTCTAGCGTTTATTTATTCATAAGTGAACCAGTTTTTGTGCAGTCTAATGAACCTTCATTTATTATATAAATATTCAAAAGAAAAGACATACACCAAAATTTCATGAACCTATATCATAATTAAATGAACCTTATTGATATTTTTGTGAACCTTTGAGTTACTTTCTATGAACCCTATATGTTCTTTTTGTTTTTAGGCTATTACTTGTTCATATGCGTTCTATTATTCTATGTCATCTAGTCAACCGAAGAAAAGGCGTTGTCGTGGATGCAATAAGTTTTCAACTCATAATAGTCCTACATTTATTCTTTAAGTTACTTCTTGGGTTTTTTTTTGTCTTTTTCTATAGTTTTGTCATTTTTTGTTGCCTTGAACCTTTTGTCTTAATTGTGTGAACATGTATCGTACTTTTGTGAACCTTTAACATATTTTGCGTGAACCATATATGTGCCTCTGTCATACTTTTTCCTTTTGAAACTTTGTTTTAACACATGCATTGGCCTTAAACATTTTTCAACAATGTTGGATTTTAGGTTCATTTTTTTCATTCTTTTACTCAGAAACTCTTCAATCACGAACCAGATTAAAAGTAATTATATTTCTGATTTATACAATGTATAAATATACCTTCTTCATTAAACTATGAACCTCAATGTTATAAACCATGAACCATCAGAATAAATAATATGAACATCATGCGATATTTTTCAACCTCATTCTGAAAAAACCTGCTTGCAACCAGAAATAGATCACAATTCAACATCATCAATTACATCCAAAATGCATCACAATTCAACATCAACCTATTTGAAATTAGAATCTTAAACTCATATCCGAATACAAATCCAAAAAGAAATTTAAACTTCAAAAGAAAAAGCTATCAAATTACATACATGTTTTCATTTGATTATTTGGCTTGGTGGGGTTGGGTTAACTTTTAATGAGTTATGGATCATCTTCTACAATGGTAGGTTTTGGTGTTGTTGCAGTCGGGCTCTTAACACTCACCTCAATTTCTCTTAGATAATTTATGAGTTGAGGATCTGATAAAAAGGGATGATCCTCATCGTTCCACATCTCTATAAAATCTTCCTTATCTTCTTCATCATCTTCCTTTTTTTCTCATTATTCCTTTTGATGTCTTAAAAGCACTCTTTACTTTGTTCTAATTATTAAATTTTTGTGGTATTGATTTCATCATTTCTTCCACTTCAATTACAGTCTTCCCCAACATCTTAGTCTTGGTTATAAAATTATTTAGCCACTTCTTTCGAATACATATAAAACTTTTTTTAATGTTAACTTAGTCATGATATAGAAGATATCAAGTTAAAACTTATTATGTTATGATGTACTATGAATCCGTATGAACCTTTCTTCGTGAATATTTGAACCTTACTCTGAAAATCATGTTCCCACTAACACCTATCTATGAACATTTATTTTATTGAAAATAATTAAAGTTGTATTCTTTTCAGAACTTACTCGTAGATTGCAAGGAGCAATAGTTTTTGTGCCTTTGTAGCTTCTCTTTCCCCTTCTATATTCTTCTTCTTCATTTCTGATTTCTCCACCTCGCATATTTATTTTACCTTTTCCAAATCCTCCAAATTTCACTTCATTATTTTCACTTTCCGAAAGTTTTTTTTATGTCCTGGATCTGATTAAGTACCATATGAGCAGGCTCAATGAAGACGGGGGTTATATTTGTGTTTTCATTTCCCATGATTGTTGTTCTGTAAACAGAGAGAAGCTGCAAACAATATCATTAATTTAAGATGTTAATTTATGAACCGTTATCATTAAATAATATGAATCTTTGCTTACCAATAGGAGGATTATGGGTCCTTTGTAAAATCTGTCTTTTTTCACTTCCTAGTCTAGCTTTGTTTGTGGTAATTAGTTCATCACAAATTCACACCAGTTCATGTTTTTCACATTATCAACATCTTTCATAACCAAGCTAAAGTTTACAGTTGCTTTCTATTAATCCTGAGACGATGAGGTTTATGAACAACCTCTTAAACCATACTTCTTTTTTGCATTTAATCAACTACTCAGCTATGTGAGTTAGTATTGTACCGTTTTTTACTGTACTTAAGCTCGCACCTGGTTCTCTTTGTTAAATTACTTGAAGTAGTTTCTCCACTCCTCCAAAACTGCCTGTTGGTCCTCATCTTTACCGCTTTTAAGAATTTTTTCGTCCCCTCTTGGAATACCTAGCACTCTTTGAACCTCATATTCATTTACGTCTATAAAGCTTCCATCCTCTAGCTTTATAGCTATTTGACCTCGTCATAATTTTTCAACACCCAATAGGCTATGGAAGTTGGGAGCTTAACAAATTTAAGGTTCAATAGTTCTCCAAATCCAATTTCTCTTAGCCATTGCTTTTGACCTTTATTAAGCGCATTCATTATTTCAACACAAAAAATTGGAATGTTTCTTGTCATATGTTTTGGAAATCCTTTATCAGGCATTTTCCCTTTACTGTCTCCTTATTTCCTCTTTTCTCCATCTTCTCTAATTTCTGTTTCTTTACAGGATGTTTTTCCAATGTTGGTTCCTTCTCCTTTCTCTTTTTTTCACATGCGATTTTGGAACTCCTCCCCTTACTCCCTACATGGATCATACAATTAAAAAATATCTCAATCATTTTTTTATTCTCTTTTTTGAATGTGTACTAATAATTTGAATCATAAATATAAATTAAATTTCATTAACCTCTTTATGGATTGCCCATGAGTTTATGTAATTGAAAAAAAATAACACTAATTAAGTTTGAACTCTATTATTTTTTGTATGAACCATGTTGTTGATTGCCATGTTCCATCAGTTATATTTCATGTACCTTTATATTGTCTCCACACACACACAACTTTGTTTAATTGAAAAACTGAACAATATTCAAGTTTGTCCTTCATGAAATTTTATATATGAACCATGTAGTTGACTGTCATGTTCCATTAGTTATATTCCATGTTCCTTATATTGTCTACTTTTGAGTTTGTTATAATTGAAAAAAGAAACAATAATTAACTTTAAACTTTTTTTATGAACCTTTTTGTTGAATGTCATGTTCCATTAGTTATATGTCATGTACCTTTATACCCCTCCTGACTAATATTTAATTTTGTCCTCTATGAAATCCTATATATGAACCATGTAGTTGACTTTTATGTTCCATTAGTGATCTTCTGTGTTCGTAATATTGTCTACTTTTGATTTTTGTTATAATTGAAAAAATTAACACTAATTAACTTTAACATTTTCTATCAATTGATACAAAAAATAATTCATACATTTCACTCACTACAGAATTAAAAACATCTCCATGATAATATCATGTACCTATAAATAGTTATATATTATACACAACCACACGGCTTATGTTAGTTGATATAAAGAAATGGAGTATTGTCCCATTGGATCATTTGTAATCAATTTATATATTACATTTTTTTATGTTTTTCATTCAAACTTTCATAGACAAACAACGAAAAACACATTCAAATATATATATATATAAATCATATTCTTTTCAGACAAAGTGCAACCTAAAAAATAAAACCCGTGTAAAGCACGGACGCGAACAATCTGATAACTAATGATATTTATGTACGTGAAGATAAAATGTTGGAAGGATCTAGTAACCATTTATATGCAAAAAAGCATTACTGGTAACTACCAATAACATGCTTTAGTGGGGGAAAAATGAAAACGAAAACGAAATATATACAAGAGGAACGGGCACTTGGATTTAGTGATGTTTTCCATTAAATTTCATTATTTATTGGCATTATAATTGGACGAAAATAATAAAAAAGGATTTAACTCATGATTTTTAATAAATCGGATATACCAGATATATGGTACAGTTATTCGATCCAATCCGGTATGGCTGACGGACGTGTCGTTAGGCTGTCCAGTCAAAATAATCCCTTCAAACTACTTTACAGATGTAAAGCGGTAAGTAGGGGTCGAATCCCACATGGAGTCAATAAACCGATTCTTGTGCTTCTAATCTAATTAACTTAAAGTATTAAAAAGGGAAAATGGGGGAAATTATGATTTATTTATCTAGAAAACTAATAAGACGAGTAAATGATATTTAAGAAAGCACATTTCATTAAATCAACATCTACATGCCAAATCAGCGGGTTGATCATTGATATTCTATTCCTCCTAAGTTCACTAGTTCAAATGAATTGTCCTAAATTCTGTTCTAAAATCGCTATTGGTCCAACTAGTCCCAATAACACCTAACTAGTCTATAGCCTTGAAACTATCAAGTCTATACAACCTAGCAGCAGTACGCTCAGGAATAAATAGGTGCACTAAATATCCTTGATATTAATCATGCATTCAACTCCCTACAATCTCAAGGTCAACTAGTCCTAGTGATTGCTTGCGCTACCATATGGTTAAGTCCTCCAACTCGGATGAACTTAAACCTAGCAATAATGTGTTAGATCTATCCAACTAAGTCGCCAGTCTAGAAAGTCAAGATTAATTCAATAACATTTACGACACAAGAGAAGAAATAATTCAACATAAACTAGAACAAAGGTAGAATATCTTACAACCGAGGCTGATCCGAAGGTTTCAGCGATCAAATGAAATGCAAAACGGACTAGAACATAATCTCTCTCAAATGGTGGCAAAGTGTTTGGAATAATGAATGAATTTTATGGAGAGGCAAAGCTCTCCCTATGTATAAGAAATGAGCAAGGTAACCCTAAATGAAAACCCTAAAATGTGTTATGTGGAAGCCCGACCCGAAATACATGTAAACCTTAGGCAAAAAGTCCGCTGAACCCTCGAAGGAAAGCTTTCTCGCGGCGCAGAAGCGAAAGGGCCGCGATCACGCATTCTAAGGGCGTGGGCGCGTCTGCCCCAGAGAGCAAGGCACGATCGAGCCTATCTGGGCGCGGTCGTGTCTCAGTTTCTGCAAAATAGCGACGTCAGTAAAATCGTCATAACTTTTGGCTCACAACTTCGATTGTGATCATGTTTTGAGGGATTCAATTAGACTTCAATATCTAACTCCTATAATTGGAATCACCTCAATCGGTTATTGGTTCAGGGAGAACGATTCATATGAACGCAGCCCAACATCTCAACACTTTGTTTTCACCCCTTCTTCACTTGCATTTGCTCCTCAGCTCCCGCGTCTTCTCCCTTATGCTCGTAATCCTCTTGATTGTACTCTTTGCTCTTACTAAGTCCGGACTATGGCATTATGATCCGATTATGGCCTATTACGCCCATAGTTGATGTTAATTCCCACTCCTTATTGTGTACGAGAGGCCGCTAATCATACCCCCACACTTGAACTATTGCTCGTCCTCGAGCAAACTGTAGCTGAATCTTGGAGGGCTTAGCGAGTATGGTGGTACGATCCGAGTGGTCATCGATCAACTTCTGGCTTTTGGTACCTAGCATCACACAAAATCGGGCGTAGATTCCGACTCCAAACACAACTTCAAAGTAATGCATTTACACTTAGCTTGACTCTAGCTAAGGTACCTAGTATCCCCCAATATTTAAACTATGCTAACCCCTAAGCAGATGCAATCACCTAAATCTCCAAACTATACCGAAAAGATCTCTATTCAAGTGACATATGAATGTGAAAATTTTGTACAACTTCCTTCTCATGGAGGATCGATCCCTCACTTATTTTTCACACCTCGGGCATCGCGTGCTCTTCTGATTTTCTTTCACTAGGAGCTCACTACCTTTATACTTTTTGTTTTTCTTTTTTATGAAAAAGGACGGGAACAATTTATTATGACATAAAGTGAAACAAAAGAAAAGGTGGTGATTATGCAATCTTTAATAAGGTTCTAGTGTGTCCTAATCACAATCCACATGCTCAAGCCTAAGCCCTCTACCTCAATCATCATATCCTCATCATATATACTCGAGATATCAACGTCTAAGGTATAGTAAGAAATTTTAAAGATCATGTATCTTTGTAGAAGTTTCACAACGTCACAAACAAGGGAAAAACTATGCATACTGACTCTAATAATTCAAAAACAAAGGGAAAACTGACTCAAAATTTTAAATGCATAGATATGCGAGGCTAATCCCCTCTCCCACAATTAAACTACACAATGTCCTCATTGTGAGATAAGGACAAATATAACCCAAGTGGAGAAAGAAAGTTACCTCTTTGACGGGTTGCCTGTCCCGCCTTTGTTTAACATCGTTGGCTCGACGTTCCTCTCTCTCAACCAGGCATGGCCTCTCGAGGACCATCTCATCCATAAATTCTCTCTTCTTCCTTACAATATAGGATCTGGCGCCTCGTCTCTTCCTAACTCTCTATTCGTACCACCCTTTCCTCTTGAGATGCCCCGAGGATGGTACCTTATGTTGGGCCCTCAGATTCTTTCTCCTTCTCTTGTGTGGCCATTTTAGGCGTTCAGTAAGACGGGACGCAGGTGCTCGGGATTCTAGAGTCCTGAACGTTCGCATGTGTGGATGCACATAGGTGGTTTTGCGCAACTTGCAGTCATCCCCCGGATCAAGTAACTCTCCCTCATCATTTAATGGTGGACCTGGATCATACTCATCAATGTTCATTAGCTGAGGGAGACCTTTGTGGACAGCGGTTGCGAAGTGGCCCTGGGTATGTGGATCTGGTACGCGGGCACGCACATCGGCAGAGAAGAGGATGCGGTTGCGCAGGTACGGAACACGGTTGCGCGCAAGATCAGGGGGCTCGACGAGGGTGCATGGAGGTGGACGTGGTTGCACAGGGATTTCCGAAACCATCACCGTCATGCCACGGTCGCGTGTTTCCGGGGTGCGGTCGCGCTGCTCTGCAGTGGTTGGTTCGTTTTCACACTCCTCGTGATCTGCGTGCGCATCATTCAGTATTTCAGCCTCAACCTCCTCTTCATTAACTTGCATACTGATGGACGCACCTAGATCTAACATGGCCTCTTCAAAGCGAGTCTCACCTATAATACATGGAATGCTTGCTATTCCAAGGTCCTTGTGCTTCTTGGGCATGCACCTCCGCACTAATGTCGGCACTTGCTTGCTCACCGTGATCTTCTGTTGTCCTCCTGACCTCTGGTTATTGTTCACCTCACACTTGCTAAAGATCGCGAACAACTCCTTGTCACTTTCTGGCTTTCTTGTATCTCTTAATGCTTCGGGGAAAGGAGCAGGGGGTTTCTTGAATCCGAGCGGTGGGAAGTTTGGACGCATGTAGTTATTTTGGAGCAGACTACAGTCCCCTCGTGGGTCACTAATTTCTTCTATGTCCTCTGCCTCACTCGTGTTAGAGGTATCCATTGCTTCAACAGGTAGGGCGCGATCGCGCGTGTTGGCGGCGCAGTCGCGTCCTTCATCAGAAATAGTGACGCGATCACGCGTTGTATGGCGAGGTCGCGCATTCTTCTGGAAGAAGTACCGCCTATGCGTGGTAGAGCAGGTCATCGACGCGGTCGCACCGCTCTTCAGAAACAGGTGCGTGATCGCGCATAACAGGGCGCGGTCACTTCTGCGTCTCTTTGTACCTTTCAGCTTTTTGCACCGGAGGAGTTTTATCGAGATCTCTCCCACTTCTCAAGATTGCAACGACTGTTTTAGCAAACTCTGCAGAAGGGGGGCTCGCTACCTCTTCCTTGTTGCTTCTCCGTTCGGATGGGGTTGTTTCATATTCCCTTGTGCTCTTCGCCATGTATTGCAGCCTTTCCATAGCCTCCTCAGCACTCGTGTTTGGTACACTTCCCCCAAAAGCGACATCAATCATTCGTCTTTCGGAGCTGAGCAATCCATCAATCACGAGCATTGCCAAGCTTTCTCCATCGTACCCATGGCAAGGGCAGCTTGCAACCAAAACATTGAATCGTTCCAAATAGTCGTAAGGGTTTCTGCCTCCCTCTACTCTCTCAAGCGCATTGACCTTTGCAGCTGGGAAGTATTGATTTAGGAATTCTCTATGTAGAATCTCCCGGCTGGTTATAGACCCGTACCATTACTGGTAATACCAGGCTCGAGCACGGTCTCTTAAAGTCAACCCGAATATTCTTAGTTTGAAATGTTCTTCGGGTGCGTTAGGAGGTTTACTGCATATGCAAATATCATGAAATATGTTTAGATGCATGATCGGATCTTCATTGGACTGACCATGGAAAATGGGCGGTAGCTCTATCATTGAGGGTTTTATTTGGTACGACTCAATTCCAGTTGTGGGCGGTAGGATCACCACTTGGTGTTGTTTTGCTCTATCCGCATTTATTCGGTCAATCAGCATATGACCGTCCCCATAATTCTGCTAGTTTGTCATTTTTTACCCGATAGTTGACCCTTTTTTCTAAATTAGCTCAATATGAACATGATTAGTAGTAAGGGTGATGGCCGTAAAACGACCGGTACCAAAGTTAAACTAATCAAAACACAAGAAAAGAGATTTAGACTCCCGGGCAACGGTGCCAATTTGACGGACGTGTCGTTAGGCTGTCCGGTCAAAATAATCCCTTCAAACTACTCTACAGATGTAAAGCGGTAAGTAGGGGTCGAATCCCACAGGGAGTCAATAAATCGATTCTTGTGCTTCTAATCTAATTAACTTAAAGTAATGAAAAGGGAAAATGGGAGTAATTATGATTTATTTATCTAGAAAACTAATAAGATGAGTAAATGATATTTGAGAAAGCACATTTCATTCAATCAACATCCACACATCAAATCAGCGGGTTGATCATTGATATTCTATTCCTCCTAAGTTCAGTAGTTCAAATGAATTGTCCTAAATCACGTTCTAAAGTCGTTATTGGTCAACTAGTCCCAATAGCACCTAACTAGTCTATAACCTTGAAACTATCAAGTCTATACAACCTAGCAGCAGTACATTCAGGAATAAATAGGTGCACTAAATATCCTTGATATTAATCATGCATTCAACTCCCTACAATCTCAAGGTCAACTAGTCCTAGTGATTGCTTGTGCTACCATATGGTTAAGTCCTCCAACTCGGATGAACTTAAACCTAAAAATAATGAATTAGACCTATTCAACTAAGTGGCCAGTCTTGCAAGTCAAGCTTAATTCAATAACATTTACGGCACAAGAGAAGAAACAGTTCAACATAAACTAGAACAAAGGTAGAATATCTTACAACCTAGGCTGATCCAAAGGTTTCAGCGATCAAATGAAATGCAAAACGGACTAGAACATAATCTCTCTCAAATGGTGGTAAAGTGTTTGGAACAATGAATGAATTATAGGGAGAGGCAAAGCTCTCCCTATTTATAAGAAATGAGCAAGCTAACCCTAAATGAAAACCCTAAAATGTGTTATGTGGAAGCCCAACCCAAAATTCATGTAAACCCTAGGCAAAAAAAGCCCACTTAAACCCTCGGAGGAAAGCTTTCTCGCGGCGCAGCAGCAGAAGGGGCGCGATCGCGCATTCTAAGTGCGTGGGCGCGTCTTCCCCAGAGAGCAAGGCGCGATCGAGCCTATCTGGGCACGGTCGCGTCCCAGTTTCTGCAGAATATCGACGTCAGTAAAATCTTCATATCTTTTGGATCACAACTCCGATTGTGCTCATCTTTTGAGGGACCCTAGTAGACTTCAAAATATAACTCCTATAATTGAATCCCCTTAATCGGACATCGGGTAAGGGAGAACAAGCCATATGAACGCAGCCAAAAATCTCAACACTTCGTTTTTGCCCCTTCTTCACTTGCGTTTGCTCCTTAGCACCCGCGTCTTCTCCCTTATGCTCGTAATCCTCTTGATTGTACTCTTTGCTCTTACTAAGTCCACACTATGACATTATGCTCCGATTATGGCCTATTACACCAATAGTTGATGTTAATTCCCACTCCTTATGGTGTACGAGAGGCCGCCAATCAATGACTCATTAAAATTTTGAACCGGATAACAGGTGCAACAGGTCAGTGTCTTAAAAAACGCTAGGCGGGTGCTAGGCGATCAGGGGGGGATTAGCGCCTAGGTGTCTAGGCGGGAGCCTATGCGGATCAATGTTATAACACTTATTTTTATATATTAATATAATTACCTTATATGAAAACTAAATCAAAATATACTGATTTATAATTTTCATAGTAATTCATAATTTAACTATGTAATTTAATATAAGCATATAAATTGCTACTTATTCATTCAAAATTCGTAAACGTTATATTATTCTTCATAAAGAAGATCTACAAGACCACAACAAACAAAAATCCTACTATTTTCAAGACATGTTTCTACGTAAGTAATATTAAATAATTATTCATTTGTCATAGTCGCAGTCGCATTCTCTTAGCGGACGTTGGTCGTAGTACAAGGGCGAGGGACAGAGAGAGTCGAACAAGGGTGAGAGGCTGGACGAGAGGTGAGGTGAGGTGAGAGGCGGTCGGTGGGACAAGAGGTGATGGCATGACGAGATGGAGAAGGGAGGTAGTAGGGACGACAAAGTTCTCAGTTGAGAGCGAGAGGGGTGAGAGGTGAGAGGCGGAGGCATGGGATGAACGATAGGGTGAGATTGATTTTTAACTTTTAACCTAAATAAGAACGCATACCTCTTTAAAAAAAACGCATAACCCAACCTAGAAAAAAACGTAATGCCTAGGCATGCCAAGCCTCCTAGGCGGGCGATTTTTTTCCACCGCCTAGTAAAAAACGACTAGCACCTAGTCGGAACGTTAGGGCGTTGCCTAGGTGTGTTTTTTAGAACACTGCAACAGGTGCAACGGGTTGGATCGGATCGACCTGACTTCTCACCCCTACTTGGGATTCTATGCATTCCTCAATTTCATGAATTTTCTGCTATGGAATGTTCATGGGGTTTGGAAACTTGGTTTCCGGTTTGCCTTACACAACCTTCACAACAACATCGATGCCTTTGTCATCACTGAAACCCGAATCTACGGAATCGAAGGTAAAAAAAATATACAGTCATCTCAACTTTACCCATAATGCAAAAGTTGAATCCACGAGCTTCCGTGGGGGAATCTGACTCCGTTGGAATGCCGTCTCCATTGACATCCAAATTGTTTCCATCCACGCCAACGTGCTCCTCAACTTCAAACTCACTCACTTCATGTTTGTCTATGCTCCCCCCACTGCAGCTCGCCGCACCCTTCTGGTCAAAACATGAAAGTTCTATTTCCAACATCTCATCGCCCCTCTTCGTTAGGGGCGATTTCAACTGCATCACCAACATCTCGAAATGGAAAGGAGGAGTGAGCAGGCTCTCTCATAATACCCTGACCTTTGTTAACCTGATCAACCGACTTCACCTCATTGACCTTGGTTTTGAGGGCTCCTAGTTCACCTATTCATGGACCGAGAGACTGGCACCAGAGTTGCCAAAAGGCTTGACCAAGTCATCACCAATAACACTGGCCAAGTTTGACGGGACAAAGAAATTGTAAAACACCTCCAAAATAAATCTACTCCTCCCATCACAACCCCTTCCTCCTCTCCTTGGAAGGCCTCATCACCCAGACCACCGCCGCCACCCTTTTTGCTTTGAGACAGCATGGCTCCACCACCCCCAATTTCAAGAGTTTGTTCTCCGTTAATGGAATGCTAGTGTTGACCCCTGTTCCGCCATTGCCAATCTTCATGACGGCATTAAGGTGTGCAAGCTTCATACCCGTAAGAACAAGGTTATCAAGTGACTGCACCAAGTCTAACTTGAATTTAAGTCCACTTTCACTCACCCCTCCTTGACCTGGAGAGGATTATGTGATTTGAGCGTGACGAAATCTCGGCACAAGAAGAAACCTTATGGTTTCAAAAATCAAGAGAATTATGAATTGAGCTTGGTGAGTGGAATACAAGCTTTTTCCACATAAGTGCAATCATTCGCCTAAGATGCAACAAGATCATGGATCTCAAAGAACCTGATGATGGTTGGATCATTGATCGTGTTAGTCTTGAAAATATGCAAGGAACTTCTTCTTTTCTTTCTACTCGCTTCCTCCATTGGAATCCGACCTTTTCAACTACCCCTCTAGCGGATTTCCCCTCTCTCAAATCACCAAAAAAATTTCCTCAACTCCCGCCACTGATGAGGAAATTCTCACCGCCCTCTGCCATATGGGCTCCTTCAAAGCACCCTCCCTGACAGTTTTCAACCCGAATTCTACAAATCATGTCGGTCCACTATGGGGGCTTTGGTTTGTGCTTTGTTTCATAATTTCTTTATCTTTGGTTCTCTCCTTACCGGCGCCAACAAAACCTCCATCTCCCTAATTGGAAAAGTCACAAAACCTGACTTTATCACTCAATTTTGTCCATCGGTCTTTGCAATGTCATCTATAAAATGACCACCAAAGTCCTAGCCAACAAAATGAAACCAATCCTTGACCATCTCATTGCCCCCACCCAATCTAGTTTCATTCCATGGCAAAATATCACAGATAATGTTGTTCTTTTACAAGAAATTATTCACTCCATGAAGCCAAATGCCAAGGGAAGAAGTCGATGCTCCTCAAAATTGACTTAGAAAATGCCTTTGACAAAATTACGATGGGATTTCATCCTTAACACATTTCAAGATGTTGGCGTTGATCAAAACTTGGTTAACAAAATCTGAACTTGCATCACCTCAGCCAATATGCGTCTTCTTTGGGAATGGTTGTGTCACTGATTCTTTCACCCAAATTGTGGCGTAAGGCAGAGAGACTCTATCTCCCCATATATCTTCATCCTCTGATTGAAAAACTAAGCCAACTCGTCGAAAGCAAAGTGATCAGTAAAGAGTGGTGGTCGATCTTTGTCTTTCGCAGTGCTCCTCCCCTTTCTCACGTGATGTTCGCTGACGATCTTATCCTAAGGGACGAAGCCTCTTCCTCCCAGATACGCCTCATTAAAAAGTGTCTTGAGAACTTCTTCTATGCATCTCGTTAGAATGTCAGTCTAAGAAAATCTAGAATCTACATATCCCGGAATGTTTCTCGGGGTTTAGCCAATGAACTCGAGACCATTTCCGGCTAATGTCACAATAAATCTTGACGACTACATCGGTATGCCAGTCCTCCACTCACGGATTACCAAACAAACCTACCCCTCCCTCTTCAACAAAGTTAACTCCCTCTTTCCGGTCGAAAGTGTCAAACTCTCATCTTTTCCGACCATCTTACCCTCACAAAAGCCATCCTCACCGACCTCCCGACCTATGCCATGAGTTCCATCTTCCTTCCGGCAGCCACCTGCTCAGAAATTGAATGAATTTCACGATCATTTCTGTGGGCGTGAAGTCAGCGATCAACGAAAAATGCATCTCGTCTCCTGGCCGGAAACTTGGAAAGCCAAGAGAGACGGCGGGTTGGGCATCAGACCGACCAAATACGCTAATCTGGCTGCTATTGGCAAGCTAGGTTCGCATCTTCAATGGTAATGCCGATCTTTGGGGAGACCTCATAAAAGAGGAATACTACCTCAATTTCAATGGTTGTGATATCACTCAATCAAACAGAAGAAGAACTCCTCAACTTGGAGGAGATAAAAGTAGGGTATCGATCAAGTCATTTCTAAGGGAATCAAATGGAACCTCGGAAACGGTCGTGCAATCAAATTCTGACACAATTCCTGGTTGGACAAGGAGCCTCTTATCTCGTCCTCCTCGAATCTGATCTCATCCCCCACCTCTAATGCTCTAGTGCACGATTACTGGCTCCTAGACTCTGGTTGGAACTGGGTTGCGATTGGTTACCTCCATACTTCCAACCTCCTTTGCCTGGTTGTTCTCGGTATCCTCGATGATCTGGATTATAAAGACTCTCTTTCTTGTGCTTCTTCCCGAAATTTATACCTCATCATCACCTTTATACTTCTAAATAAACAAACTCATCATCCGGCTGACCCTTGCCCTCATTCTCTCTACAAGCTTGTTTGGAAACTTGAAGTCCATAAAGAATTTGTTGCTTCTTTTGGATGGTTATTAAAGGTAAAATCTTGATCAACACAAAGTGCTTCCGCCACCATATCATTGCCTCACCAAGTTGTTCTTTCTTCTCTGCTAATGATGAAACTCTTATCCACCCTTTTCGAGACTTCCCTCATGTTTCTGCTATTTGGGTTACTTTCGTCCATCACACTTAGCATACTGAATTCAATAACGACTCCCTTGTTGACTGGGTCACCAAAAACCTACCAAACTACTAGAGCTGCAGTTAGACAACAAGGGTCCCACTCTCTTCGCGACTTCGACTTGGTGATTTTAGAAAGAGATAAATGAGCCATTTTCGGTAGAGATGTTCCACCACTAAACAAGCCGAACTTTATCCTCCATCAAGGTCGGTCATTCTCTTTTGTCAACAACCGTCTCTCTCTTACAAATCAAAGAAACACAAGAACGGATTACTTCATCTCCTGGTCTCGCCCCCTGGAAGATGGCTTAAAATCAACTCCAACGTCTTTGTTTTGGACGGGAAAGCTACTGTTGGTGGAGTGATCCGATCTAGTGATTGTGTTTGGTTGACTCGGATCACTTGTAGTATTGTATAGTGCTCTGTGCCCATGGACAAACTCTGGGGGACCACACATGGCCTCCACCTTGCTTGGACTGAAGGTTACATGCAAATTTCCATGGAATGTGACTCCCTCCTTGTGATCCGCCTCATTCAGCCCACCATTCAACCATCACACGCACTTGCTAGTCTAGTCTCGCACAACCAACACTTCTTCCGTAGAGACTGGCTCGTCCGGTTTTGACACTTCTACCGCGAAGGAAACTGTTAGTTGAGCTTTAATCGTCTTGTTAAAGCTTAATCTATTTCTCTTTGTTTTGATGATAACAAACTAATATGTTTAATCTCTTAGTGTTTTTTAAGCCTTCCAGGTCATTGCCATATTTGTAAGGATGCGCTTAAGTCACTTAGAGATGCGCTTGACTGGTCACAGTCGCGCTTAACACCAAGCGGAGAAAGTAAGTTTCGCAAACGGTGTTTAATAAATCCATTCAAGACCAAGAAGTAAGAGTGATCGAGCTTCGAGGGTGTAGAGACGCGCTTGAATGAAGTTGAAGAAAGTTGACCACGAGGTTCCACTGAAGCTTAGGGTGCGCCAGAGCGCAGAAGAACAAATCTACACGCTACGAAGGCTGGTAAAGCGGGAGAGTGCAAGTTGTGTGCACAGGAAGGTGCGAGAAGAACTTTACACTTTTTGGGACGCCACTCCAGGGATCGCCAGCGTGGAAAGAGTTTGTTAGAGCTTGAAGCACACGGATTGCTTATTTGGTGTGGATCAACACATGAAGAACAAAACCAATTCACTCCAAGCCGTTGATTAATTCTGGTGAAGTGATCAAGGCACACGGATTGATGAGGTGGCATTGTGTTTAGTCTTTGTTTGTTACACAATTGAGTTATAGGTTTAGCTTAAGGATTGTGTATAAATAGAGTACTATTACATTCACTCTAGTAATTGCAAACGTAGAGAATATAGGAAGCTAGAGAGAGCTTAAGAGATATTTCGTTTGTAATCAGAGAGTGTTGAGAGTGCCTTCTTGTTCTTCAGAGCTGAACTCAGAGTATTGTAAAGAGAGTGCTTACGAGTGAGCTTCAAGTGTTGAAGCGAGAGATTGTAATCCTTTCTTAATCAATACAAGTGTAGTGGTGAGTTTTATCCCGAGTCAGCTAGTGACTTAGGGTTCTCACCGTTTGGAAATTCTTGTGTGTGCAAATATAGGTGCGCTTTAACTACTTAAAGTGCGCTTTATTGTCTGTCTAACCTCTTCCGCACTTAAGGACTTTAGTAAATTCATTACTAATAGTTCATCATAGGTTAAGCGCAAGCCAAGTATTCAAAGCGCAACTGAATCCTTGTTAAGCGCAACTAAGGCTTAATGAACCTTAGTGACAGAGAACAATAGCTGATCAAACACGTGTTTCCAGGTTAGCTATTTGCACTAATCCATTTACAGGTTCAAAAGGATTCTCAAGTCTAGAACAATGGCCAGTTTCAACCTCGGTATTTCTCTCGCCAAGCCCCATGTCCTTGTTGAAGGCGAACTCGAATGGTGGCTCACTATGACGAAGAACTACATCCAGCAGACGGACTACCAGTGCTGGAAGATTATTGAAAAAGGTGATGAGAAGATCTCCGAAACGGATGACTCAAAATGGGAAGCAAAAGAGTACCAACTTATGGAGAAGAATGCTAAAGCGCGACAGCTCATTCTTAATGCTCTTTCAAGGAAAGATATAGACAAGGTAATGTCCCTCCCCACTGCCCAAGCCATGTGGAAAGCCATTATAAACATGCACTCAGGTAGTGATGATATGAAGGACAACCGTATCTTTGAGCTTAATCGCGAATTTTGCTCTATTCGAATGGGGGAAAATGAGCTCGTTTCTGATTATCATTCTCAGTGTCAAATCCTGTATGACAAGATGCTTTCTGCTGGAATGGAGAAGAAAGCTTGGGAGTATTCTATGGTGTTCATTCATGGAGTGAACTCAAAGTATACAACCCTCAATCAAATTCTTCTTCAGTCCAAGGAAACTCGAGAATTGCCTATCTCTGTTCTTGCAGGGAAATTCAAAGTGCAGGAAATCAAGAACAACGAGGAAAAGCACTCAGACCAAGAAACAAGAGGAATGACGCTCAAGCTTTCACGCGTACTCAATAAGCTTGAAAAAGATGAAGAAGGAGAAGACGACGATGATAGAGACATCGCTATGATGACTAAGGTTGTGAAGAAATTCTTCAAGAAATAGGGTGGTTTCAAGCAGCGCGATCCTACCTCCAAGCAGCGCGACATCAGGGATTTCACGTGTTTCAACTGCAACGAGAAGGGACACCTTGCTAAAGCATGTCCTCATCTAAAGGTGAATCCAAGCGCAAGCTCCAGCGAAAAACTGACTCCTCCTAAACAAGCTTTTGTTTCACTCTGGGGTGAATCTGATGGAGATTCGGATGATGGAGCGCAAGCTGATGTCTGCTTGATGGCTGGTAGTAGATCAGACTCAGACTCTAGCTCTGAGGTTGAGGTAATGGATCTTAACTATGAAATCTTACCCAAGCGCAATCTTATCAATCTTTTAAAAGAATTAATGGTTGATCATAAGTCACTAGCTGATGAAGCTAGGCGACTTCTGGATGAACTTAATAGTTCCAAGGAATAAGTTGTTGAGCTTTCCAAGCGCTTACATGACAACCCCACTCTCTTGACTAAATCCTGTGAGAGTTGTCATGAAAACGAGTTGGAAAGAAACTCTGACTCAACCAAGGATGTAAAGCTCGATCAGATCATATCAAAGCTTGACATTCTTACTAAGCTAGTAGAAGCAAAGTCTGTCCCTCAAACAGGCTTTGTGAAAGCTAGACCTGGATTGGGCTATGACCCCCAGGAATCTTCCTCTAATTCCAGTCCTCCTCAATCAAGTGAGTTCTTTGATAAAATCAAATTACTTGAACAAGACCTAACTGCCTACAAGAGTGAAAACTCTCATTTGAAGAGCAGAATAAAGGTTCTTGAGGATCAACCTTTAGAAACCAAACAATGGTTTCATTGGGAAAAAAGCGCATCATTTGTATAAGAAACAAGCGCATACCCCAACTCAGCCTCCCGTCTTGCAAAAGAAAGAACCATTTAGACCGGGAAAGGGCAAATATGGTTATGTAAGAGGTAACCATTACTGTACCTTTTGTGGTTGAAATGGATATGACAGACGTGAGTGCAAGGACTTGAAAGTCCTTACGAATCAGCCCCATAAGCCAATGGCTAAATCCAAGGGCAAGCGTCAACGTTATCAACGTTCACATGTTGACAACGGTTGCGCTTCAAAGCACAGAGGTGCGTCTCGTAAAGCGCGACCTCATATTGTGCTTGATCTTAATGACCCTAGCTATTATGCGCCTGTTTATAAAACAAGTGAGTCAATAGCTATGGACAATGTTCTCACGAAGCTTGCGCTTCGTAGGGAACATAGAAATTGATTTTTTTTCTTTGCAGAATGAAATGAAGAGTAGAGAATTCATGTTTAGCAGTTGTTTGTAACGAGCGATCTACTTCGGCTACTCTCATTTCAACATAAGGAAGGAGCGCAAGACTTCTTCGGGGACAACAGCAAGGAAAGATTACGAGACTTATCTAGTACATCATTCAAGGACTTAATATCTCGATGTACACTTTCCACGTGATTATTTGAAGCGCAAGGGCATCAAGCTTATTCACGTATCTTCAGAAGGGCAATTGGCAGATATCTTCACTAAGGCGCTTAATCGTCAGGTATTCTTAAACCTCAGGGTTCAGCTTGGCCTTATTCGACTCCATTAGCTTCGAGGCAATGGAACTGTAAGTATTGTTCTATTTGACTAGAACTAGCGAGCTTAGTATCAAGGTACGAACTATGGTCGCTTGCGCTTGATAGCTTTGAGTCTTTCATGCTTTGAGTTGATCATTGAAATGAATTAGTATTGAACTTGTCTGACTTGTTTGGCTCGATTTGATATAATCCTAGTCCATGCATGCTCTTCTTTTCCAAAACTGTGACAATGGTGATCGTCTTCTACCCATATTACATGCCTAAGAAATGATCCATTGCATAGGTGTCCTTAGCCTGACTAGATGTAACGCTTCTCTCGTCCTTTATTCAGCTCTACATCAGAGAAGTATTCATTTGGTGACATAAAGCCTAAATTACCATGCTACATGTATATGCACATACTTCCACATCAACTTGAGTGATTGAATGCTCTAATGTCCCTTATATGAAATGTGCATCTTCCTATTCATGAATTTCTTTACATTGTAGTTTGAGAATTGAACTGGACATCACACTCTTACATCTACTCATCTCAATCAGTGTTATGCTTCTTCGGTTTTAGCATTCAGAGGTAATTCAGCATGCGCTTCAGTGTTCAGCGCATTTAAGTATTACAGTGCATCGCGCTTTGTAGCGCATCAGGGTGGAATTCCTTCCGAGTTGGGTTTGCTTAACTTTGAAGAAATGCCTTTTGATCAACTCAGCGTGCCGCTCGAGAGATGTAACGGCTACTTTGCAGTGTAACGGTCGTATTTCTAGCCGTTGGAGGCTATGCGCAGGCCTAGCGCAGTTTCAGGAGATTTTATTGGACCGTTGATGGTGCAACGGCTCTTTTATTTGATTGGTCCTTGAAGCGGCTCCTGGGTTGTTGAATGGGATATATATATGAGGTATTCGTCTTCCTTTCCTACCTTACCTCCTCTTATCTCCTACCTTTACTCTATTCTCCTACCCTCTTTCTCCATTTTTTACTTACACTAACCACCATGGACAAAGTTCTAAGCGCGCTTCCTGACTTTGACCCTGAAACACTTGCTAAAATCCAATCCATTGTCCAAGCTTCATCCTCAACACAACCTGCCTCACACCATACCCCAGTATCGCATGAGGTAACATCCCCTCCCACTAAAGCGGCCTCACCACCACCACCACCACCTATCACGACCCCAGCTCATAAATCACCATCTCCTCCCATTGATCTAACCGGCACCGATGACCCATCTCCTCCCTCAGACAGCCCCTCAAAACCCAAATTCTCACATGATCCTCCTGTAGATTTGGAGTTGCTTGCTTCAGATCTAGAGCTCGCTGGATATGATCCCGTAAAAGAGCTTGGAAGAATTCAGGCTAAGACCTCTCACACAACACCGGCTAAAGGTAAGGGGATTCTCAGTATAGATACTCCTTCTCGCCCTGGTTCCAAAATCAGGCCTTCAGCGCAATCCCTCCAGTCACCTAAGGAGCTCTTGGCCAGTATCCCCTCTGACTCTGACGCAGATGAAGAGTTCCAGCTCCTTCCCAGAACTGGCGCTCAATCCCCTCTTCCTCTCCAGTCTCAGAAGCCTGATAGGCTGAGTGATGCGCTTCGCAGAAAGGGTAAAAAGCGCAAGGCAGTTGCTCCTCCACCAGTTGTTTCAGAGGATGTTGAATCCTCCGATGGTTCCGAGCATGAGTCTCCTCCCCCTGAGCCGAAACCGGTTGGCGCTTCAACCAGATCAAAGCGCACCAAGGTAATAGGCTTGACTGATTTTCCTCTCATTCCTCAGGGTGTGCAGAAGCGCTCCTTTTTGTTTCCGGAGATAGTGACTCCCGACTTGCTCACCGACCTTCAAGACTCCTCTCATGTTGCTCGCTTTGCCACGTGGTTAAGCTTTCAAGGGTGGGATACACTCGAGACGGAACCAGCGCGCTGCAACAACGCGATGGTCTATCAATTCTATGCCACTTTGGAGTACTCTCCGCCCAATCCTGAATACAGCTCGGTGACCTTCACTTGGAAAGGAAATGCTAAGGAGTGCTTTAGGGTTAAAGATCTGGCAAAGGCTATAGGGCTGATAGAGCAGTCCAGTGGGTTTGGTCGGCTATACAAGAAGAATTGGCCAGCTGGTGCCACTGCGGTTAAGAAGACCGTGTTTGGCCCCAATGTGCCGAAGGGTGCGCTCACAGTTGACCTGCTTCGCCCTGCCAAGCGCTTACTCCACCATTTCATCATCACCAACATCACGCCACGCGATTATGATCGTGATAAGGTGACTATCACTGACTGTTGCATTATGGTTGCCGTCATTTCCAATCAGGTAGTCAACACTGCTCAGCTTATGATGAGCCACTTGGTGTTGTGTCGCGCTGCTACTTCCGGTCCTCTGCATTTTCCCCACCTTATCTGCAAAATACTTCGAGCAGACGGTTTGTATAACACTTCTCTCCTCGACTATGCTTGTTCTACGTTTCTTACCACAGACGCCATCGTCGCCATTCTTTTACCCAAGACTGAGGAGAAACCCCACTCTAGCTCACGCTCTGAGCTGAGCCCTCGCGCTCGGGTCTCTTCTAGCTCGGCTGATCTGTCTGTTATAGTGGCTTCGATGGAAGCGCATCAGGAGTGGGTTGAGAAGCGTCTCGGTGAGATGGTGGAGATTATGTCTTCTATGTTGAAGCTAGTTCAGGAGAAGTTCGATACTGAACGGGGTGGTAGTTCTTGAGATGTTATGATGGTTGCGCTTTTGCTGATTCTCTCTTTTCTCTCTGCTTTGTTTATGTTTTTTATGAATTCGCTCGTTAGGGTTCCACCCTTTCTTGTGACAGTTTGTGATTAATGATAATGAAGTATGCATTTGATTTTTATATCTCTGAGAGCCTTACTAACGTGACTTTTCTTTACTTCAGTTATTTAATGTTCTCTATTGAGCTTTGTCTGACGTCTTAGCTAGCAAGCGCACTCTACTATTTTTCTTACCGTATGACTTTGCTTTGAATTTTTCAATGATGTCAAAAGGGGGAAAACACAGGTACATTCCTCTTTGATTAAGGGGAAAGTATGAGATCGTGCTTGAATTCAGGGGGAATTGAAAACTGGTATGGTTAAGTACCTTGGTAAGATACTTTGATCCAATTCCGAATCTGAATACTTGATTAAATTGATATTACTGTCTTCATTTTAGTCACTTAAGAAAGTATTCATGAGCTTACCTGTTTATAGTTTGTCATCATCAAAAAGGGGGAAATTGTTAGTTGAGCTTTAATCGTCTTGTTAAAGCTTAATCTATTTCTCTTTGTTTTGATGATAACAAACTAATATGTTTAATCTCTTAGTGTTTTTAAGCCTTCCATGTCATTGCCATATTTGTAAGGATGCGCTTAAGTCACTTAGAGATGCGCTTGACTGGTCACAGTCGCGCTTAACACCAAGCGGAGAAAGTAAGTTTTGCAAACGGTGTTTAATAAATCCATTCAAGACCAAGAAGTAAGAGTGATCGAGCTTCGAGGGTGTAGAGACGCGCTTGAATGAAGTTGAAGAAAGTTGACCACGAGGTTCCACTGAAGCTTAGGGTGCGCCAGAGCGCAGAAGAACAAATCTACACGCTACGAAGGCTGGTAAAGCAGGAGAGTGCAAGTTGTGTGCACAGGAAGGTGCGAGAAGAACTTTACACTCTTTGGGACGCCACTCCAGGGATCGCCAGCGTGGAAAGAGTTTGTTAGAGCTTGAAGCACACAGATTGCTTATGTGGTGTGGATCAACACATGAAGAACAAAACCAATTCACTCCAAGCCGTTGATTAATTCTGGTGAAGTGATCAAGGCACACGGATTGATGAGGTGGCATTGTGTTTAGTCTTTGTTTGTTACACAATTGAGTTATAGGTTTAGCTTAAGGATTGTGTATAAATAGAGTACTATTACATTCACTCTAGTAATTGCAAACGTAGAGAATATAGGAAGCTAGAGAGAGCTTAAGAGATATTTCGTTTGTAATCAGAGAGTGTTGAGAGTGCCTTCTTGTTCTTCAGAGCTGAACTCAGAGTATTGTAAAGAGAGTGCTTACGAGTGAGCTTCAAGTGTTGAAGTGAGAGATTGTAATCCTTTCTTAATCAATACAAGTGTAGTGGTGAGTTTTATCCCGAGTCAGCTAGTGACTTAGGGTTCTCACCGTTTGGAAATTCTTGTGTGTGCAAATATAGGTGCGCTTTAACTACTTAAAGCGCGCTTTATTGTCTGTCTAACCTCTTCCGCACTTAAGGACTTTAGTAAATTCATTACTAATAGTTCATCATAGGTTAAGCGCAAGCCAAGTATTCAAAGCGCAACTGAATCCTTGTTAAGCGCAACTAAGGCTTAATGAACCTTAGTGACAGAGAACAATAGCTGATCAAACACGTGTTTTCTATCGAAACTCATTGACCTATCACCTCACCACCACTACCCACAACTTTCCCTTAGGCCTTCATGTCGTAACCTCCCTCCATCTTGTGTTTATCTTTTGTTTATGAATCTCCCCTTGAAAAAAAAGTAGTGGTGTACTATTATATTTTAGAGCTACTAATTTTGATACAATTATAGTTAATTAATATATAAATGAATACCTTGTTAGTAGATCTGGTAAAAGTTAACCCGATTCATTGCATTTACACAAACCCGATTAGTAAGGACCCGACCTAACCTAAACCGAAAAGATACTTAACCCGATCAACCCGAGACCCCATCGATCTGAAAATTAGTGGGTTGAAACTCAAAGGACCCCAAAACCAGACCCGAAAAACTAATTCATAAAAATAAATATACATAATAAGCTATACAATATAATAGTATTATTTTTAAAAAATGTTATATGATAATATTCTTATTATTAAAATTTTATTTTATTCCTATAAAAGCTATAGAAATCATTACAAAACTTATTGACCCGTTGGGTCAACCGGACCCAACCCGATATATTCCGAACCCGACCAATCCCAAAACTTATCAACTCATTCAACCCAAACCTGACTGCCCGACCCATTTGTTAAGTCTACTAGCTAGTGTCTTTCTTATTGATTTATGATACTCATAACAAAATCGTATTTAATATAGGGAAGAATTTGCCATACTCTATCCTACTTGCAATCTATAGATTTTTCTAACATACTATGGGTGATTCGTGTGCTTCGCACGCGGAGGATCATATATATGTATACAGCTGACATAATATTGTACATATTATGTGGTTAGCAATATATAATACAAATGAGAAAAGGTGAAAAAATAGTACTAACAATATGTAATTATATGAATATGTTTTATTAGCTCAAAGTTAGAGAGCTTCAATTTATTAGTCTTTTCGTACACAATGGATGCAATGATCATAGGTTATATGTAGGAAGAGAAAAAAACAAGATTATATTCAATCAAAAATATGCCAATTGCAATATGGAGTACAATCACATCAACAATTATAAAAATGAAATTAATACAAGTCATACTTCAAACTTCATGGTATACAATTAAAAAACAAAACCACAAATTATAATTGAAGATACGTAACGCAAAGAATTTATGAGAATTGCCTTAACCTTGAATTAAGGTTCTCGACAGTTGGACATGAACAACACGGAGATGCAAAAAAGTACCCTATAACTTGTTCCTCCTATAGTGTAGTCGTAGGAAAACTACATAGGAACACTACCGAATATGTAGAACCTAAGTTACCAAAGCAAATGACAGCGATAGTCTCTTGAAGGTACATAGGTTGCTTAGGAATCAAGCAGCAGTTCACAACTCGGTTTGCAAGGGTTGTATACATAACAATGGACCATATACTCACAAATAAAAGGAAAGATAAAATCATGTATACCTATGCATCGATGTTACTCTTTTTGTTGCCAAAGGGTAAATAATTTCATTCCAAAGACATCCAAACACAGGTACAATCCAAACTGTACAGAACAAGAAGATGAGACATCAACCTATACAAGAATCCTCTTCCACATAGCTAGAATTCTTTTACTCATATACTTAGTTTGATGCACAATTCCGAATTTACAATTCTCAATGATGTTATTAGCACAAAGATCAGTTTTGACTTCAGCAGCCTCAAAGATCACTCTATTCCTGACTTGCCAAACATGGTAGATTACATTGGTGACTGCCAAAAGATTTCAGTAGAAGATATGTTGTTCTGTTTTAGCATCCTTACCACACCATTCCCACCACTGAAGCAGACTACTCTTCCTAACACCAATATGTTGCCACTGTAAAACCTTGTTAAAGATCTCTTGAACTGCCTTGCAGTCACTCCATAAGTGAACATCATTCTCCTCCTTTTCTTTACATAGCACACAGTTGGCATGCTGAACCATGCCCCATCTCTACTGTTTGCAAGCCATAGGAAGTCTATTTAAGGTAGTCAACCAGCATATGAATCCCCATTTTTGTGGAACACCCTTATTCCACACTATATTAGTCCAGTCACATTTGGTGCCTTTATGTCGAAGTTTGTCAAACAATTTGTTGTTTTCCATATTGTCATTGCTCTTTGCAAGTCACAAGAGATCAGTACCTGAAACATGTGCAATTTTGTCTCTAACCTGTAGCATATGTTTCCACTCCAAGGTTGAGTTACTATGAATTTGAGTACTCCAGCAGTCCTGCCCTTTCATCATATTATGTTTGACCCAAATGGTCCACAAGTTTCTCTTGTCATTATAAATATCCCAAAAAGCCATAAACAGGAGAGTTTTGTTCCAAGACAACAACTCTTTTGAAGTTTAATCCTCCCTCTTTAGGCTTAGATATCTTTCTCCAAGCAAACAAGCTTCTTCTACACTCAGTTTTACCAGACTAGAGGAAAGATCTGCAAAGGGCTTCAATCCTACCTATAAATTTATTTGTAAAGCTAAGGATCTGCGTCCAGAAACTCGGGATACCCTCTAAGACAGAGTTGATGATTTGAACTCTTCCAGCATAAGAAATCTTCCTAACACTCCAACTACTGATCAAACCAATGAACCTGCTAAACAGTGAATTATAGTCACCTAGTTTTAAGTCTTTAGAGTTTAGGGGCACTCCAAGATATCTTATAGGGAAAGAGCCACATTTAAAGCAAAGGATGTCTTCACAATTGTGTCTCTCATTCTCAGATATGCCATCAAAAAACACGTTTGTTTTCCCTGCATTTGCTAACAAACCAGAAGCTGCACCAAACTCACAAAGGCACTTCTTAATCAATCTAAATGTAGAATTTTTAGGCTTGCAATATATCATAAGGTCATCGGCAAAGTCCATGCTAAATAAGTCCATTAGTTTGCATTTAGGATGAAAGAAAACCCCCTTATCTTTACTTGTTTCATTCAATTGTCTAGATAGAGTTTCCATTATAATAACAAACAAGAAAGGGGATAGAGGGTCACCTTGCTTAAGGCCTCGTTATCCATGAAAGAATCCTTTAGCTTCTCCATTTATCAATACCGAGAAGCTAGAAGTAGAATCAATATCCATAATCCACTGAATAACTTGGACTGAGAAATTGAAGTATTTGAGTGCTTTCTCCAAGTAGCTCCAAGAAACACAGTCATAAGCTTTTTGAAGATCTATTTGAATGATGCATCTAGGGGATGTACTATTACTGTCATATCCTTTCACCAACTCTTTAGCAACCAGAATATTGGGAGTGATCATTCTCCCTCGTATAAAAGCAACCTGATTCACATCAAAGATATCACCAAGCAATAGTTTAAAACTATTCATCAGGATTTTAGTAATAGCCTTCAAAATGGTGTTACAACAAGCAGTTGGTCTAAATTCTTTGATAGAACTAGGATTATCCAGCTTGGGAATAATACGGATGAAGGTAGTGCTGATCTGTCTCATGATCCTCCCTTTCCTGAAAAATTCCCTAATGGCATCACCAACATCATCTTTGACAGTGTTCCAACAACTCTTGTAGAAAGCACTTCCAAAGCCATCCAGTCCTGGGCTCTTCAGGTCCCCAATATAAAAAATGGCCTCTTTGATCTCCTCATCACCAATTCTTCTACAGAGCATAGTATGAGCATCATTCTGAATTTTCGCACTAGGAAGATTAGTGTTAAGTTGTAGGCTATCATGTCTTCAAGTACCAAAGAGTTCCTTATAGAAGTTAATGATCTCTTCTTCAATGTCTCTCTATAAATTAAGACAGTTTCCCATGTTGTCAATGAGGTTGTGAATATTACTTCTAGCCTTTCTTTGCTTAATGTTTCTATAGAACATAGGTGATGTCTCCTCACCCAGCTTTATCCACTCAATTTTCGTTGTTTGAAGTGTATAACTATTCAGCTGATCAATTCTCAATTTGTACTCTTCATTAGCCTCCATTGCATTCTTTTGTGCATCAATATTATGGAAATCATTATGAAGTACTCTATTAGCCTCCTGTAAACTCTCAGCAGCCTTCTTTGTCAAGTTTTCAAGGCTTCTATATTTACCTTTTTGCCAACATCTAAGAGCCTCCTTAACTTTCTTTGTTTTAGCCATCACCCTGTACTGTGCAGTCCCACTGATGTTCTCACTCCACATATTATCAATCAAAGTTCTAAATTCAGGATCTTCAACCCAATAGTTCTTAAAACCTTAAGGGGATTCTCTTTTGTCTAGATCCAGAATTGGCTTGTACATAACAAGGGCTATGATCTGATAACTCCAAGTCACCAAAGAACACATTCAAATTTGGAAACATATCTTCCCAACCATCATTGATCAGCATTCTGTCCAATTTGTAGGCTATTCTATTATTACCATCTTGATGATTGTTCCACTTGTATTTGGCTCTAGAGTAGACATGATCACTCACTTCAAGGTGCTCATAACATTCTGCAGTTCAACACCAATACCAGCTCTAATGGAAGAGGCACCCACCTTAGCAACTTTTTCACTCTGATCCAACACACAGTTAAAGTCACCAATGATAGACCAAGCACCCTGAATATTAGCTTTGAATCCCCGAAGATCCTTCCATAGGGTAGATCTACTTTCATAGTTGTTTAGAGCATATATAAATGTACAATAAAACTTTGCATCACTTTTCAGGTCAGACACCAAACAGTGAATGACCTGATTACTCACATTGATGATATGAACCTTGACAGCTTTATGATCCTAGACAATCAAAATTCTCCCCTTTTCATTATTACTAGCATTCCCCTGGTATTTTCAATCTCCCAAAATTCTAGAAACCATAACTCCTTCTTTGTCTGCCCACAACTTAGTTTCAACAACCCCAAACACCTTCATTCTCCTTCTCTTGATCATTTGTTGTAAAATATGGATAGTGTGATGGTTACAACAACCCCTCCCATTCCAAGCACCAAAATTGATGTCACCTAACAAACTACCCTTTTCATAGAGCTGTTACTACTTTGATTGTTGTTCTTCATCAATACCATACCTTTGCCTTTAGACTGCCCTTTTCCTTTGCTCACATCTTCACTGTTCTTATTCTTATGTTGTTCAGATCTTTCCACAAGACCAATCTCCCTATTAATGTCAACACCTGTCTTATTACTCATATTGCCAGCCTCCATGCTCTTGCTGATGTTTCCTATAGCAGCATCACTTTTGTCATCCATCTCTTTCACACTTTTAGCATGTGTTGTCTATTGTATTCTCCGCTGCCTCAGCTATCTCATCATGTCTACTTTCTTTAGCATCTCTTAGCTTCCCATGTTCGCTATGTTTGCATCTTTTCGCTCATGTTCGAAAATCTTACAATGATCGCAGCATTAAGGGACCCATTCAAACCATATTCTCTGTCTATATGTCTTATCATCTGAGTCTTCAAGGATAACATCCCCACATAGTATGTCTTCCACCCTGACTTCCACAAGAATTATGGGAACTCTGCCTTTCAGCCCAAGCGCAGTATTCTCATCCATGCCTAGTGGTTCACCAATCATACTTCCTAACACACTCAACTTATGAACAAATTGGAAAAGAGGATTCAGATTGCGCAATTGCACCCAGTTCTGTCAAACTCTTCCCAAGAGAAACTCATACCTATCTTCCAAGTCTTCGTCACAAAAGGAATTTGCCCCCGGAAGAGCCAGATTTCCTACTTAGTCACTTTCTCAAGATCTAATTGACATTTGAATCTCAAGATCCTTATTCCATTCCTCTTACAGATGGTTTGAACTCATTCCAGTTCTTATCAATAAACTCCATCATCGAAGTCATAGTAATAGGTTTCCGATTATACCTCAAATTTTCGTGTATCGCCATTTACTGACTTCTAATTCGATCTCATTCACCTCGAATCGATATGGCACTATTCTATCCACATTGACATAATCCAGTTTATGGAGGGATTGGAAGAATGAACCTGAATCCATGGTCTTCCTCACCATCGACACATGCTCAGATCGTCTTCTTTTCCATCCATCACCAGCACCAACTCAACAGTTCTCTTTCCTACATTCAAACATTTGCTAACATCTTCTTGGATTTGCCTCATTGATGCTATGCTTTTGTTTCCCTACTTCACCGCCCAAATCCTCATTCAGATTTTGCTTCTTTGAATTACGTGTTGTCACGCCTCCTTGGTTCGGCATAATCGCCAGAAAAATGATCGGAAAGTTGTTTCTTGTTTCTCAAGCTAACCAAGAGCAAGGGAACGGAATTGTTTAGTCCGGAGTTGTTTAGAGATACATCGATGTTACTATGTAATACTTTTTCAGGTCAATAGTTGAAAATCATTCCACTGGGGCGGCCCATAAGCTTCACAATACCAAGTCTATTTTCAATACTGACAATCTCAGCATGAAACAACATTTATAGCACCTTGCGCTTCTTCCACTGCGGTATCATATCTAAAGGATTTGTTGATAACATGCACCTAGAAAAATATAAGAGACGATCACCAAAAGATGTTATTGTCTATGTGAGACTGAGGTAGCGTACGGCAATATCAGTATATGTGGTTTTTAGAATGGCTGCAAAAGAAACATGAATACCTGGTCTTATAATGTCCTACAAGTTGGATGCACTTAATTGTAAAGCCTGAGAAGAATTTATTTTACGAGCACGAGAGAGAAGTATAAAACAAACTGAATAATAAAAATCATGCCTTCTTCAGTGCACCTTTAAATTCATGACATCAACGTGTGAGTCTAGTTAAGTAACCCAACTGTTTTGTGAAACACAAATCTATTTATTAACCGTGTATGTTACTCGTTAAGTATTTTCAAGCAGAAATCAAGTTGTCTAAGAATGAGGCCACCACTAAATGGTGCACTGTTAGCCTTTATTATCAGTAATATATTTCATATAACATTACCATGTGAAGGCTCTCCTTCAAACCTGGGAATGAGCTAATTCCGAAAGGCGAGAATAAATGAATAACATGTCATAGTAATTTGTTTAGTACTTTTCTATAGCTACAAGCATAGATTTAGAAAAATTTCTACTTGTTTGGGTGTTAAATATTTTTATTTTACCCCTTTAATATATTTCTGGCTTCTTGTAATGCCATTTAACATTCGTTGATCTCTCCTGGTTGAGCATGAAAGACTCAAACCTATAGATCATGCTTCATGATTAGAGGGGAATGAGGAATATACCTTAATGTTTAATATCCTACCTAATAGAAGCACATCTATCTCTTATTGTAATAAGAGACGGTGTGAGATAAAAATTAATACAAAACAAACAATTGTATTTGTTGCATGACCTTATTTGTCTTCTTCATTCAACAAATTCTATCATTTATTGAACTCCGCAATATATTCTTTTCACTGAATATAGAATTCTTAGTGACAACCTATACTCAAAATTTTCATAAGTCCGTCTATATTCCATATTGAAATGGGAACTAATCAAATCATGTAACTAAAATCTTGGGAAACTTAACAACTTGTAATAACAGGAGATCAAGAGAATGAGTGTAAGTGTTACACCTACCCTATCACTCAATTAAATAAGTCACACCTCTATTGTTGTTTGCTTATGAATGATATTCTCTTAAAATCAGTAATTTTATAATGCACAATTTAACAAAAAACAGTCAGGCAACCTAATAGTGCATAAGTCCCAGAAGTAAAGTGCATAATTCACTTGTCCAAATAAGAAAGTACTTTGTTTTAGCATATGGAGGAGCTAGCACGGAGATGTAGACATGGTTTGAAAAGTTTATGATACTACATTGTCTCTTTCTTTGTATATCAACACTATTTGTGAAGACATCAGTTAAAGGTAAGCATAGGGAAATTAATTTCCAAAAACTTTGGAGATTGTAGTTAAAAAATATGCATGAATCAAGGAAAATTTGTAGGATCAGTAAGACGGAAAATGAGCAAATCAAAGTAATGAGCAGTATATTCGTGTATAAATCAGAGATGGAGGCGGTGTATAAGAGCAACTGGTGTCTAATTAGTAGGGCATAAAAAAATATTGGCAACATGTCTTACTGAAATGGATAAACATAAAAATTTAAACTAATAAAAAACGAATCACAGAATTGCTAAACAAATACCCGGTTAGAAAAAAAAAATTAAGAAAACTTAAAATGACAAATCTGGAAGTTGGACCACCAAAAATCGATGTTAGGAATAGCCGACTAGGAATAATTAGAGTTTTGGATATAAACACAATATCAAACGATAGAGACATTACATATAGGAGAAACACAAAACAAATTAGGTTTTGTAGTTATCATTCTTATATGAGGTTACTTTAAGGGTTGGAGTCTAATGCCACCATTGGAGAACAAGATCCTCTGTGCTTCCATTCCATTCTACATCTACATACAAGTATACAACCATGACAATTGATGTGGTCCTCCATCAGACACGACACTTTAATTCCTCCACATGCGCCCCTTTTTGTGCTACTCCAATTTTTGAAAATCGGAAGATGTTATAAACTGTATTTCTCAAGGGACTGGATTTTGGAAGCATGAAAGAGAAAGACATGAAAATGTTGTAAACTATATTTCTCAAGGGACTGGATTCTAGAAGCATGAAAGAGAAAGAGGGCCGAATTTTTGACGAAGTAATTCCGGAATTGGTAGTAGAGGGGTTCTTTTGAAAGGATGCATAAAGTCTACCTATTTTGATTAAGAAACGAAATTAACGTAGATGTAGATAATAAATTAGCTGGTGTATTAGCTGTAAGCATATATACACCAGGCACCAACCCAATTCACCGGTACTAAAAATAACAACCGAAACTGCTAGTCAATAAAATAAGTCAAAAAATTGGTGAATACTGTAGTAGAAGATAATGCGTGTTGTAATGTCAGACCCATTCAATATTTGCAATGAATAAAATAAAGCAGAGGAGTGGGATATACTGTAGAACAAGTTACTATAGATAAGTTCCTCGCATTTTTATAAATACATAGATTAGCGGTTGTTGTATTGATAAGTTTTTTAGTTTAAAAAAAGTAATATTTGATTATATTTTAATATAAATTTAATACATACACTATATAAATTTCTTTTTAACGGGTGGAACTAGGATCTTATTAACATGACATATATTGCACCCAACTCCAGACTATATACATACACTATATAAATTAGTCACTTTTGGAGTTCAAACACCTAAACTCTGAGTAAGGAAACAAAATTCCTTACCATGCACTACAACCAGTGTTCTAAAAAGTCCGCCCAGGCGCTAGTCGGCACCCTAACATTTTGACTAGGAGCTAGTCCTTTTTTTAGGTGGTAGGAAAAAAATCCCCAGTCTAGGAGGCTACGCCCGCCTAGACGTTACGTTTTTTTCTTGGTGGGGGTATGCGTTCTTTTTTTCTTAAAGGGGTATGCGTTCTTTTTTTTAAAGGGGTATGCATTCTTATTTAGGTTAAAAGTTAAAAATCAATCACATCCTCTCGTTCATCCCACGCCTCCACCTCTCACCTCTCACCCCTATCCCTCTTAATTGAAAACTTTGTCGTCCCTACTATCTCCCACTTCCATCTCATCATGCTGTCACCTCTCATCCCACCAGCTGCCTCTCACCTCACCTCACCTCTCGTCCCGTCTCTCACCCTCGTTAGGCTCTCCCTGCCCCTCTTCCTCGTACTGCGAACAACGTCCACTAAGAGTCTACGACTGCAACTATGGCTTATGAATAATTATTTAATATTACTTACGTTGAAACATGTGTTGAAAGCTATATGATTTTTGCTTTTTCTGGTCATATAGATCTTCTTTATGATGAATACTATAAAGTCTATGAATTTTGGATGATTAATGAGCAAATTATATGATTATATTAAAATTACATAGTTAAATCATGAATTACTATGAAAATTATGAATCAATATATTTTGATTTAGTTTTTCATATAAGGAAATTATATTAAAATATAAAAAATAAGTGTTATGATATTGATCCGCCTAGCCTTCCTTCACAAGAGTCGCCGTTTGGAACGGAGGCTCTACTACATTTTCCCACCAGAATGCACATTTTGGTAAATTATTTCGGAGAATAACTATTTCAATAAATAGTTTAAAAAAAATAACTAGATTGAAAAAAAATTCCAAAGAGGAGACATAATCGGCGTTGACTTAGCCTAATCAACTCCGAGAACCAGGTTCTCCTTCATTTTAGTTTTCTGATTATTTCCCTCTAGTCACTTTTGCTGGAAACTTCTTGAAATCGGGCCTATTTGTTCACGGTGCTGCTTGAATTCTAGCCTATTAGGCAGTCTATGCTATCTACATATGGATATGGAGTAGTGGTCAGTGCTGCTTGAAATTTTTAACTCTATCGAGGATTCAAAAATGTGTCAAAAGGAGATTGAGAAATTTGATTTACTGCCTTAGGAGTGCAGGCCACAAGATGATTTAAGGATAGTCACTAAGAAATTAACCAAATTTTAAAGGAATTCACTAAGAAGTAAGAAGTATGCTATTTATTAGAACTTTGGTTAAGTACGCAGAGGATGTTACAGAGGATATTATTGCTCCACTTGGCCAAAGTTTATAGCTTTTTTTGGATTTGGTTCATTATTCTTACTCTCTTCAAAACATTTTCTCTGTCCCCTTTTTGCCACAATATGCTTTCTCTCCGTCGTTGTTATCTTGAATGCTAAGAAACCCGGACATTGCATATCATTCATTATATTAACATTGAGCCAACTACTAAATCTGATATGAGAAATGTAATATATAGTCAACCAACAGTATTTCTTACAACTATCAAAAGCAAACTGAGCTAACTTACACTTATATATATATATGTAGGAGATATTTTTCACTAAATTCCACACACAAGACTGATCACATTCAGAGAAGACAACGGTTTTAGAGAGATTTGTGACCGGTAAATGTCAAAACGGTTTAAGATTTTAGTTGTGGGTGCCAAGTTGTACAAAACCTTCGTTCTGTTGAATTTTGACATGTATATGATTGTCTGTAAGTAGAAAGCTCAAAAACGATATTTTAGAGTCATTTATGCGCATTTCTGAAATCACTCTCTCATCCTTTTTTGTATGAATAATCCTAAAATGTCTCTTTATGGAAATTGTACTTTCTCATAGAACGCATTATATATGTAGGATCGGTGAGCTTCTCCAACGAGTTGGGCTTAAGGAAGCTTGAAACTCGTAACAATGACGGAAGAGAGAAGCTAGACTATATAACGAACAAGAACAATTTCTGTGTAATCTCTCTTTGATGTATTCAACTCTTCAAGAACTGTGTTTACAAAAGGACAACTATTCTCTCTCTTTTATCTCACACAATACAAAGCAATACACTCAAAGACTCTCAATTACAATTTTCGATTAACTTCTACTCAAGCTTAATCCTAAGCTATATATAGAAGATCACAAAAGCTAGCTAAAACCCAATGCGGAATTTACAGACGTGCTTATTTCCCATTGGCTGACAAGATAGACTTCGTTGGGCCGTTAAGCGCTGATTCACTTCACCCAATCATATCTTGACACGTATTTAGCTGGCTAACTACTTCTGACGCGCGCGCTGCAACAACCAACTGCAACTTGCTCTTCAAGAATTTATTCACCACGTGCAAAACTCTTGATGCTTGGTTTCTCTTTGCGCTTGCTCAGTTGTAAAGCATTTTAGCTCGCTCTTTGAGTCTTCTACCAGATTGACTCTATTTAGCTTGATAACTCCAGCGTCTTTCGTCTCACTGAATATTATTATCACCAAAGCTTTAAGCGACCTTCAAATCACTTCAAGCTACCTTGAAGCTACCTTGAACTCTGCATACACTTTGAGTTCCAAATAAAATGTTTAAGTTTGATCTCATCAAAACTAAGGAACATAGTTTAAGCTACCTCAGCTTTACTAACAATTTCCCCCTTTTTGATGATTTCAAACTTATTTGACTCATTCACAAAGATAACATGTGGATTTGAATAATATCTCGCTTAAGCAGATAGAACAATGAAACAAGCTCACTTACACATCACCTTACCTTTCTTCAGCTTGCCTTTCATTCCCCCTAAGATCAAGATGTGGGTTTGTATCCTTCTTGACTTTGGTGAATAGAATAGCATTCCTAAATGCACATTTCAAAATCCCCCCTTTTGACATCATAAAAAATACAGTCAAAGTACAACACATAGGGAACTCTCGAAACTCCTTAAGTATACTATCTCCTAGGCATGCTTGAAAATCAATAGGATCAAGGTATGCGTAGATAAGCATATAAGCAATCAATCAGGAATAGTGAAAAATGTTAAGCACGCATACTATTCATTTTAAAAACAGATACATCACTGGATGAGCAAAAACAACACTAAGGCAAAATATTGGCAAGCTTAGACAAAAGGCAAAAGATAGCTGGGCAAGATCTGAGCTGAATCGTCAATCCTTCTTCATTTGCAGCATCTCACTCGCAACTTTCGCTATCTGAGTAAGTTGGTAAGCTATTAAAGCTAACCGTTCATTCTGTTCCTTCGCAGCGTCTCGAATAGCTCGCTCAATTCGATCCAGAGACTGCATAACTCCAACATTAGTCACAGCTGATGTAGAGGCAAACAGGGTTTCTTCAGACTTGGGCAGCGAGAGTTTGGGAGGTTGCTTAGCCTCTGGCTCATCAGATTCAGCATCTTCCAGATCTTCAAGAATCTTCTCTGTGAGCACCTCGTCAAACTGCTCTTCGAACTCTAATCTGTATACCTGATGCTTTTGCATCAACTTGGCTACTAGATGCGGGAACGGAATGTCTGCCTTCGTATTAGCCAGCGAAGTGTACATGTGAGTGAACATAATCTGTGGAGTGTCGATAAGCTCCCTCCTCAAACACTTATGCAGGAGCACACCATCAACAATTGTCACGACGTCTCGCTTATCTTTCCTTGGCATAATATTGCATACTATAATGTAATGCACCACTCGAAGAGAATAGGGTAGGTAGTCTACCTTCATCTCCTTCTCGTTTGCGTACTCACCAAATAGGTCGTGCTTTAGCTTGCTGGACCCTCGCGGCCAATTCTTCTTCAGAACATGGTTGAAATTACCTTGCCCAGTCTCCATGTTGATTACCTCAGCAAGATGCGTGACTGGAATGAATAACGGCTTCTTGTTCCAGGTAACTACGATTATCTCGCTTGGATGACTGGCGTCCATGGGCTCATAAGGTTTCATGTGAGAATAGAAGGCTCTCACTAGATCTGGATTTGCTCTTGTTGGGGCTACTTCAAGGGTATCCCATCCCTGCAGGCTAAGCATATCGAGAGCTTCGTCGAGGTCGAACTTCTCTTTCAGCGCTTTCCACGTCTCTTGTGCTGTAATCACCGGCGACAGAAGATATCTCTTGGCTACCCCCGCTGCGATAGGAGGTCGAGAAACTGGAACGATTGGAAACTGAGAGCTAGTCGTACCTGTTAACCGCTTTACTCGTTTCCCTTTTGACTTCTCAGATGTTGAGGCAGGGAGAGGCTTGGTCACCACTGGTGTTGTTTCCTCTTCATCGTTTGCAGCGTCCTCGTCGTCATCTGAATCAGCAGAAATAATATGACGAGGTCGCTTCTTAGAAGCGCTGGTAAACTCACCAGGTTGTAACACTGGCATGGTGCAAATCATGTGAGCTACGGGCTCAAACTCTGGTTCAGAAATAGGATTCTCATGGACCACAAGCGCCTTGCCCTTCTTAGGAGAACGCGACTCACCTGAGCTAGAAACTGCTTGATTGGTCTTCGACTTAATAGGCGAATCCTCAATCTCAAGAAACTCACGCGGTGGAGGATCGCGCACTGGAGACGGAGTGGGCGATCTCGATTTTGCGTGCTCCTCAACAGCATGCTCCTCAGAATGTTCCTGAGACGATTTATCCTGAGCATGATGAGTTTGAGGGGTCTCTGTGTGGTGGGATTGTGTTTTGGTGGATTGTGGAGGTGTTTGGGTGGTCTGTGTGTTTGAGGACTTGGATTGTTGATAGGCCAGATATTCTAAGTAGGCGGCCTTTTCAGCGGGTGAGAGCTTGGCAAGAATGGCACTTTGGGTGGAGTCAGATGAGGCCATGGTCAGAAGATGGAGATAAGTGAGAGGAAGGATGTGAGAGTGTGGAGGTAGAAGATGAGAGTAGATGGGAGAGAGAGAGAAGATTAAAGGTAACGTAAAAATGGAGGGCTTTACATACCTATTTATAGGTCTTCTCAAACTCAGTTTGCTCAAGACTCTAGCACTCCAACGGTCACAAGCAACGTCTCTATTTCAAACGGCTCTCTGAATTCTGACACGGATCCTGGAAAGATACACTTGCCAATGGCTAGAAGTCCAACGGTCACACGTTTTGAACACTGCATGAATAAATGAGGACGCGTGTAGCATAACTCAACACGTGGATTCTGAGCGTCCTTTCTGAGCGACATGTACCAGCGACCTTACCATCCAGACTCAGTCTTACCCAGGGATGAAGAAAGCGTGACTTAAGATAGAAGTAATGTACAACGCGTATTACAACACAATTATCTGAGGCAATAAAAATACAAACTTGTACACAAAAAATGTTACACTAGGAAACATGGAATGTACATGTAGAATATCATGTATTGCACGTAGGGAAAATAGAATATAACACACGCAAAGTCACTCAGGGTAAGCTGAAACACATGTATTCACTCATGAATACTTCCAAATGTGGCTAATAGGGTTTGGAAGCGTTACAGAGGAGAGGGATTTATGGTGGGAAGTGTAAGCATGAATCATATCTCGTTTGGCTTTGTAATGGGCTAGAAGCGATCATCATGTCTTACTAGAGGGTTGAATATGAATAAGCATGCAAAGTAATGAACACTTAATCAAGAATGAAGCTCAAGTGCAATCATGCCTTTTATGATCCTCTAAAATAGATAAAACACACAAAGAAGATAGTACTAATCCTCATTCCTAAAGTTCCCCATATGAAGTAAAAATATGCATAAGTTAGTCAATATGGATGGAACTTATCATGCTTACCATGATTACCTCAGTCAATATGGATCATTCCCAGAAGCAACCTTAGATGGAGGAAGGGCAACCTGTTTAGAGGCTTGGTGAATATGTCAGCGACCTGCTCCTCAATTCTGCAGAAAGTGAGCTTAATATTCTTCTTCTCCACGTGATCTCTAAGGAAGTGATGTCGAACATCAATGTGTTTGGTCCTCGCATGATGGACAGGGTTCTCGGACACGTTGATGGCGCTCGTGTTGTCACAACGGATCTCTATAGTGCCAAGCGTGACGCCGAAGTCCACCAATTGTTGCTTGAGCCAAACCACTTGGGACGCGCAAAGGGCCGCTGCAATGTATTCGGCTTCCCTAGTCGAGGTCGCTATGCAGTTTGCTTCTTTGAGCCCCATGAGACGAGTGAGGGACCCAAGAATTGGGCCATTCCAGAGGTACTCTTGCGATCCACGAGGTACCCGGCGAAGTCAGTGTCTGAATACCCTATGAGAGACAGGGAGCCTCCCTTAGGATACCAAAGACATAGGTTCTCAGTGTCCTTCAAGTAACGAAAAATCCGCTTGATATTCTGAAGGTGATTGGCCCTTGGGTCGCTCTGGGCTCTCGCGCATAAGCTCACAACAAATACAATATCAGGTCGCGAGGCAGTGAGATACATAAGGGACCCTACCATCCCTCTGTATGCAGTCTCGTCCACCTTCTCTCCACTCAGGTCAGCGTCCAGCTTTGTAGTGGTGGAGATGGGAGTAGGAAAGGGCTTGCTCGTGTCCATAGAAAACTTCTTCAGAATCTCGCGCAAGTATTTCTGTTGATGAATATGGATACCTTCCTTCTTCTGAGTAACTTGTAAGCCGAGGAAGTAGTTGAGCTCCCCTATAAGACTCATGTTGAAGCGTGAAGACATAGTCTCCCTGAAGTCTTGTACAAGATCATCGTTAGTTGAGCCAAAAATGATGTCGTCGACGTAGACTTGAACAATAATGAGGTCCCCTTTAAGCTCCCTTATGAACAACATCTTGTCCACAGTGCCCCTTCGGTAATTATGCTTGATCAGGAACTCGGATAGGCAGTCATACCACGCCCGAGGGGCTTGCTTCAGGCCATAGAGTGCCTTGTCGAGGAAGTAAACATGGTCTGGAAAGTCGGGATCCTTGAAACCTGGAGGTTGCTTGACATAGACTTCCTCGTTCAGGCTGCCATTCAAGAAAGCTGTCTTCACGTCCATCTGATACAGCTTGAAATTCTTCAAGGCTGCAAAAGCGATCAAGAGGCGGATGGCTTCTAGGCGAGCTACGGGAGCGTAGGTCTCGTCATAATCGATGCCCTCTTGCTGACTGTATCCTTGCGCTACCAGTCTCGCTTTGTTTCTCACAATGGTGCCTAAGTTGTCCAACTTGTTCCTAAACACCCAGCGCGTCCCTATAATGGACTTGTTGGGAGGCCTTGGAACAAGTCGCCAAACTTTGTGTCGCACGAATTCTTGTAGCTCCTCTTGCATGGCAACTATCCAGTCCGGATGTTGGAGGGCTTCCTTGATATTCTTTGGCTCTACAAGGGATACAAAGGAATGGAAGGCCGCCAAATTGTGGAGCTGAGAGCGTGTGAAGACTCGGTCGGAGAAGGGGGTGAGAATCTGGTCGGGCTTGTGGGAACTCTTCTGCTGGTAGTTCTTGGTATTCATCGTCAAGGCTTCAAGAATCAGGTCAAGTGAAGCCGAGACAGAAGTAGAGGTTGACGATGGTGCTGGGGTCGCTGAAGCAGGAGGCTGGGTCGCTGAAAATGAGGCTGGAGTCGCTGAAGGCGGTGCGGCTGCAGAAGCGTCCGTCCGTAGGGTCGCTGAAGCCTTCTTCGATGGTGTTGTAGCTTTGGGGGCCTTCCTTTGTGCTTGGAGGGTCTCCCTGGGCCTTACCTTGTCGAAGTAGAGGCTGAGCGATCTGGTGAAGAGAACGTGAAAGGAGTCGCTGATGCAGGCAGATTTCTTGAGCTAGCGACAGGGGGAGCCGCCACGTCTTCACCTGGAATGGTGCCTTCATTTGTTGGGGGATCCTCTTCAGGTGCCTCTTCAAGAGTGTCCTCCTCTGCGTCATCGAGGTCGGGGCTGTCTCCTTGTGCGCCTGTATGTGAGGGAGCGTGGGGAGCTGCCTCGTCATCGTCACTGTCCGTCGCATGAGATGAGACTGAGGAAGGACGGTGAGAAGGCATGATAATCGGAGTAGCCTCGCTTGTCTCAGCGTCACTCGCAGCGACCTTTGGAATTGGGCGCTCGTCAAAGGAAACATGGATGCTCTCCTCCACCTTTCTTGTACGTTTGTTAATCACCCTGTAACACTTACTGGAAGAAGCATATCCAAGAAAAACAGTCTCATCGTTTCTAGCATCAAATTTACCTAGGTCATCCTTACCGTTATTGTGCACGTAGCACTTACAGCTAAAAACGCATAGGTGAGATAGGTTTGGAGTCTTTCCTTTGATGAGCTCGTAAGGCGTCTTCTCAAGGATCGGTCTCAGCATTGCACGGTTCATGATATAACATGCAGTACTAACCGCTTGTGCCTAGTAGTGTCGTGGAAGGGAGCTGCCCAGTAACATTGTGCGCGCCATCTCTTCCAGCGTCCTGTTTTTGCGCTCCACTACACCGTTTTGTTGAGGAGTACGGGGTGCTGAGAAATTGTGATGAATGCCGCGTTCCCTGCAAAATTGTAAGAATTGTCCGTTCTCGAACTCTAGCCCATGGTCTGAGCGAATAGAGCTGAGAGGGACCCCTAGTTGCTTTTCAAGAAGTAGAACTAAAGATAAGAACTCCTCAAAGGCCTCATCCTTAGTTCTAAGGAAAAGTGTCCAGGTAAAACGGGAAAAGTCATCAACAATTACAAAAATATATTGCTTACCTCCAGTACTATGTAGGCGAATGGGGCCGCATAAGTCCATGTGAAGCAGTTCCAAGGGTCGCTTTGTAGTAACTGATTTCTTGGGGGCGCTAATGATTTCCTTGTAATCTTGGCTCTAGCGCACTCTGAGCAGTTAGTCATTGTATCTGGCTTTATATCTGGTAGTCCCCTTACCAACTCCTTGGCATGTAAGTTGTGTAGGAGATGAAGGCTAGCGTGCCCTAGTCGTTGATGCCACAAATTTGACTGTTCTTCCAGGGTCGCTAGACAGAGGTGTTTGGAGGGAACAAAGTAGTGATCAAAAAGATAAGTATTATCAACCCTCTTACCTTTCATAATTACCTCCTTGTACGAGTCTTTGACGAAGCATTTTGAAGTAGTGAACGTCAGTTCGTTTGGACCTTGATCACAGATTTGATTGACACTCAGGAGGTTGAATCTGAGGTTGTCTACTAAGCTCACATTGCGTACTTGAATATTTGGGGTGAGCTGAACGCTTCCAGTGGCCTTGATGCGTCCTTGTTTCTTGTCTCCGAAGGATATGGAGCCTCCTTCACTAGATTGAAGCGAGAGTAGAAAATTAGGGTCCCTGTCATATGACAAGAGCACCCACTGTCAATATACCACTTGCTCCTCGCTTCAACCTGTATTCAAGAAACATTAGATTTTTGGTTCCCATCGAAGTCGAGGCCTAGTGGGTGGATTAGTAGTAGCTCCCCTAGATATTTCCCTTTTAGGCCTATTAGCATGCTTGGCTCTATTGGGTCATAGTATGAGGGATCATTCAGGTCTACTATTATATGTGGCTTGGGCGCATATCTGGCACGGTTCTTTTCTCTGAGAGCTTGCTTAGAAGCGCACTCATGAACCCTATGACCATTGTTGCCACAATGCGTGCAATACAAGTTGCCTCGCACATACCTGTACTTACCCTTTCCTGGCCGGAAGGGCGCTTGTTTTTCAAGCTTAATTTTCTTGGGCTTAGTTCTTGCCTGTTTGACATACATCTTATGAGTTGGTTCCCCATGATACCACTTAGTTTCTTTTGGGTTATGTTCAAGTACCCTTATCTTGTTTTCAAGATAATCATTTTTACTTTTAAAAGACTGTAAATCTTGAGAAAGTTTAAGGTTCTTTTCAGTCAATGACATGTCCTTAGAAGGGGCGAGCTCAGATGTACACCCTAAACCGGGTCTAGAGAGGACAAACACTGTTTGGTTGACAATTTTTGCCTCAATAGACTGATTCAGTTTGTCAATTTCAGCCAGGATTGTGTCAAGTTGAGCTGAAACATTCGAGTCTGAAGGAAGGGTGCTGCGTTTGCCTTTACAAAGTTCACAAAACTTTGTAACGACAACCGTTTCACCCTTAAGCTTTTTGGTCATCTCGAGTGTTTCAGTTTTGAGGACGCTAATTTCGTCAGTGTACTCAGTATTCTGAGTCAATAGCAGATTATTTTCCTCAATCAGACCTTGACAGAGATCAATTAGATCTTGTTTGGGAAGGATGCTTAATTTTATAGAAGATACCTGAACAGGTTGACCATCATCAGATTCTTCTTGGGCCATTAGGCAACGTCCTTGCATGTCTTCGCCAAGATCCAGTTCTTCATCTGAATCTCCCCAAGTGGTGAAGAACGCCTTCTTAGGTTCGCTGGATGTAGAGCTCGCAATGACCTTCGGTTTCGTGCAGGTTTTCTAAGTGACCCTTTTCTTGACAATTGTAGCAGGTAATGTTTGTCAGGTCTCGCTTAGCGCCTTGATCCTTCTTGAAGCTACCTTTGGCTTTCAAGAACTTTTTGACCATCTTGGTCATCAGCACTATTTCTGCGTCCTCACCCTCATCGATGGAGGTCTCGCTCTCAAGTTGTTGTAGCACCTTTGTGAGCTTAAGAGCAATTCCTCTTGTTTCCTTGATTGAATGGGCTTTGACGGAGGCGATTGTCGTGATCGACAAGATCAAAGTAAAGTCCCAACTCAGATTCCACTAGTACAGTGGTAAGTAGGGGTCGAATCCCAAGAGAGTCAGTGATAGTCTATTTCTATGATGCAACTAGAACGTAACCAGAGGGGGGTTTTGTTGTTGTTTGTAACTAACGTATTTAAATCAATGAAAGTAGTAAGAGATTGTTGTAACAATGATTGGGAGAATGAGCTCACTTCCTTTGTATCCACACAATGTTCATGATAGATTGTTGATCATCGAATTCTACTAACATATGTTCATATCGTATAATTTAGTTGTCCTACTCTTTGTTCGTAAATAGCACTAGTCCAAATAGTCCTAGAAACCCTTATTGTAAGCAATAACCAAGGAAATCCCAAGGTTCAAAAGCACAATAGCATGAAGATCAAAGATAAGTAGGCTCATGCAATACCATTGGCAAATAGCCGATACTCGACATGAGTTCATAATCTCTACACAATAAGCACTCGCAAATAGTCTATGCAAATCATGCTCGCTACCTAAAGGTCAAGGCTTTTCAAATAGAATTGTCAAGTCCTAGCAATATGAATGATAATAACTAAACCTAGTGTGCACTCTAGATAAAATCAAGATCAAACAATAATAATATAAAGCACAAGAGATTATGAAACAATCTTCAAATTAAACCAAAACATATGAGTTTGAATTCTCACAACAAATCTAAGAACAAAGGTTTCAACTTGGAAGTGAACTACAATGGATTTAGTTACTCATGGCAATAGAAGCCATGAATAACAATGGATGAAGGTAGAAAATGAACCAATGTATGATGAACGATGAAGAACTCTCCCAAGCAAGCCTCCCAATACATAAACTAGAATTTTTCTTCCCAAACCCTAAGCTATCTACTTATATAGTCTTCAACTCCAAAGGAATAAAATAACTGAAACAAATCCTAAAAGATATGGAAATCCTATAAAATAATACTAAAAATCTCGCAAAGAACATCATTCCGGGACCGTCATCTCGACCGAGAACGTCAATTCTCGATCGAGATCTTGCCTGCAGAAACTTCTGGATATACTTTCTCGACCGAGATTGCTTCCTCTCGTCGAGATCTTCACTTCTCGGTCGAGAATCATGGAATTCAATCGAGATTTTCTTCTCCGAATGTCTTCTAAGTTTCTGTTGCTCTTTCTCGGTCGAGATCCCTCTTCCTCGGTCGAGATTCTTCACTGCTAAGGTGATATGCAACTCCACAAGCTTCGAGGCAGCTCGTCTTCGCCTCTTAGCTTCTCCAATGGTGTAGGCGTGGCTAATCTTCATCTAGCTCATCCTGAATGTACTAAAGACGAGCACAAGGGGGATCTCCAATACAAAAGCCATAAAACGCTTACAAGCATTCCGCGAATCTACAAATGAACTCCTAACCTATATTCCGGAATTACCACTCGTCAAGCACCTAAACACCACTAAACCTAAACTAATAGTCGCTGGTTAACACCATATAATAAGCTCCTATCAAACTCCCCCACACTTAAACCTTGCTCGTCCTCGAGTAAGCAAAACAACGCTCACTCCTCCTATAAGCACAAAGGTCTACAGTAAGTATGGGAGAATTCTACCAGCGACTATAACTCCAAACTCCGAGTGTAAACGAGCTCTAACCTAACTCCGATCTATCTCCTTGTCTCTCCGAGATGACCTACCCTTTTCCCTCCTTATATCTCCACTTCATATGTCACCATTCCATAATAGTAACCAATCAAACCAAGTGGTGTGCGTTAAGCACAAGTGGGAATCCTAATCTCCTCTAAGGCTATGGGAATCAAGGGCAATATAGATATAACAATGAAAAACCGAGTCACCCACTCGCTCAATACACTCTTTATTCCTCCGCTTCAAATGATGTCCTAAACCACTAATCAATAACCTCAAACCACACATCACAACCACCAATCCTAATCAAGAAATCCGTATAGCACAACCACAACAATATGCATCAAACTCCAAGAAATAGAAATCTAATCCTAGAATCTAATACAACCGCCAATAGTGTGTAGTAAATCTGATGAAATAGTGAAAGGGTGAGCATGCGAAGTATGAATGTCAATAAGCTCGAAATAGAAGAATAAAAGGCCAATTACTAACTTCTTATCCCTCCTTGGTGAATCCTAAAACCCGAGACAATCCTTCAACTCCCTTCTTATGTCTCCAACGCCAATAAATGATGTAATCAATCTAACCAAGTAGTGGAATAATCACAAACAATGTAATCCCGGCGCCCTTTCGGGTTTTCACCAAAATTCTCTGAAATGGTAGGAACTAAATTTTATTCATTTTTCATTGGGCGCCCCCTTTTGCATAAAGTCATTTGTTACTCGCCCGGCTTTTACTCTTTCTTTTTATACTTTTTCATTTTTTTCATTTTTTTACGATTTTTTTTATTTTTATGTTTTCTTTTTCTAAAGCATGGAAACTGTACAGACTCTGACCCGATAACGGATATCATCTCCTTAGAAAACAAGACATCAACTCCCTAAAATGCATACTCAAAAGACGACTAAAACAAGCAAACGACTATACAATATAAACATGCAAGCAATCTACTCTCCCCCACACTTGATTTGCGCAATGTCCTCAATGCAGCAAAAGACGCATAAATGAATAGGGAAGAGCAAGAAAACTCACAATCACGGCTCGTCTCCGCTGTCGCTACCCTCGTCGTCGTCGTCCTCATCATCTTCCTCCTCCTCCTCCTCCTCCTCCGAGCTCTCAGCATCATCTTCATCCATGTTCGTGCTGGGGGCAGGAGTACGCCTCATCACGTACGTCGTGACGTTATCAGAACTGGAGGTGTGAGCAGGGCCCTGGGGGTAGTGGCTCCGTGTGTAGTCAAAGTGGAGGGCGAGAGAGATTCGGATGCCTCGTTCTTTGTTTCTGGGGGTGCTTCTCGATCGAGATTATCGGTTCTCGGTCGAGATTCTGATTTCTCGGTCGAGAGTTTAGTAACTGAGCACTCTGTTGAACTCTTCTCGGTCGAGAGGATGGATCTCGGTCGAGAAATTGCTGTTTCGATTCGGCAAAGAGATTCGTCCGGGAAGTATCCTAGACTCGGCTTTGCTTCTTCTCCCCCGTCATGCACGATGCGGCTTAGATGGTCCGCCACAGAATTTTCGGACCCCTTCTTGTCTCGTATCTCCACATCGAACTCGCTCAATAGCAAGATCCACCGGATGAGCCTCGGTTTTGACTCCTTCTTCGTCATGAGATAACGAAGAGCTGCATGGTCGGTGTGGATGATCACTTTCACGCCAAGTAAATATTGTCTGAATTTGTCAAGGCGTAGACCACAGCAAGTAACTCCTTCTCGGTGGTGGAGTAATTTTTCTGGGCGCCGTTCAAAGTCATCAAGGCGTAGTAGATAACATGCATTGCTCGCCCAACTTTTTGTCCAAGAACGGCTCCCACGGCATAGTCACTTGCGTCGCACATGATCTCGAATGGGAGAGACCAATCCGGCGCTTTGATGATAGGAGCTGCAGTGAGGTGTGACTTCAATGTGTCGAATGCTCTCTTGCACTCGTCGTTGAGGTCAAAAGTCACCTCCTTCTTCAATAGTTCACACAAGGGTGTCGCGATCTTGGAGAAGTCTTTAATAAACCTGCGATAGAAACCTGCATGGCCTAGAAAAGAACGAACTTCGCGGACATTAGTAGGATAGGGCAGAGACTGAATTACATCAATCTTTGCCTTATCGACCTCAATCCCCTTAGAGGACACAATATGACCTAAAACGATGCCATGATTAACCATAAAATGGCACTTTTCAGAATTCAAGACCAAATTGGTCGCGACACATCTTTGTAGCACAAGTGTCAAATTATGTAAGCATGCATCGAATGAATCGCCATGTACCGTAAAATCATCCATGAATACTTCAATGAAATTCTCAACAAACTCGGAGAAGATGCTTACCATACATCGTTGAAATGTACCGGGTGCGTTGCATAATCCGAACGGCATTCTGCGGTATGCGAAGGTGCCGAAAGGACATGTGAAAGTAGTCTTCTCCTGGTCTTCTGGCGCTATAGCCACCTGGAAGTATCCTGAGTATCCATCTAGAAAACAGTAGAATGCGCGACCCGTAAGACATTCGAGCATTTGGTCAATAAATGGTAAAGGGAAGTGGTCTTTGCGAGTTACCGCGTTTAGCTTGCGGTAGTCGATGCAGACACGCCATCCCTTCTGCGTCCTTTGTGGAACCATCTCACCGGCTTCATTCTCCACGACAGTGATCCCTCCCTTCTTCTTGACGACTTGAGTCGGGCTGACCCACTTGCTATCAGAAATTGGGTAGATCATATCAGCGGAAAGCAACTTCAGCACTTCTTTCTTCACAACCTCCATCATTGGAGGATTCAATCATCGCTGGGGTTGCCGGCTTGGTTTAGCTCCTTCCTCAAGTAAGATCCTATGCATGCAGGTTGCGGGGCTTATTCCCTTGATATCAGCAATGGTCCATCCCAATGCTGTAACGTTGTTCTTCAGAACCTGCACTAGCTTCTCTTCTTGTACTTCTGTGAGCGCGCTGGAGATGATTATTGGCAAAGTCTTCCCTTTTCCAAGGAAAGCGTACTTCAGGTGCGAAGGTAGTTCCTGCAGCTCAATGGTGGGTGCCTGTATAACAGAAGGGAGCGGCTTCTCGCTCGAGAATGTTAGTAACGAGGGCCCACCGGCCAAAAGGGTACCTGGAGCATCTAATTGTGCTAGTTCCTCATGTATATCACTAGTAAGAATCATATCATGCTCATCAGAAGTTCTTATGCTATTCTCTATAACAGATTTCAGTGAATCAATCCCGCACATATCAAACGTTTCTTGCACAATAGGATCAAGTACATCAATAGAGAAAATAGAGTTATCATTCGCAGGATGCTTCATAGCTTCATAGATATTGAAACTAACAACTTCCCCATCAAACTCTAAAGTGAGCGACCCACTTGCTAGATCAATTTTAGTGTTAGCTGCCTTCATGAAGGGTCTACCCAGAAGGATAGGAGCAGCTTGATTATCATGTTCCATATCTAGCACGTAAAAGTCAGCTGGAAATATCAGACTATCAACCATTACCAACACATCTTCGACTATCCCTTTCGGGTAAACCGTCGATCTTTCGGCAAGTTGAATCACAATCCCTATCTCAGTCAGGGGTCCTAGGCCAAGCAGTTTATATAAAGAGTAAGGTACAACATTAATAGAAGCACCTAGATCTAGCATGGCCCTATCAATTTTCTTCTCACCTATTATGCAAGGTATACTAATCATACCTGGATCCGAACACTTCTTTGCCATCTTTTGCTGGAAGACAGCTGAAACTCTCTCGCTTACTTGCACCTTCCCTTTTCCTTTAAGCTTTTGGTTCCTCTTGATGGTGCATAGCTCCTTCAAGAATTTGGCGTAACGAGGAATACTTTTGACGAGTTTAAGTAGAGGGATGTTTACCTCGCACTTGCTAAACGTCTCGAATAACTCCTTGTCATTTACTGGTTTGCGCGTCTCCTTTAATGCTTCAGGGAATGGTGCAGGTGGCTTCTCGGAGTACAGAGGAGGGAAGTTGGGCCTCACATAGTTCTCTTGACAAAGCTTGAAGTCGCCTCGATCCTCGTACTCGTCTTCGGGCTGAGTTTTAGAAGTTTCTGGTGCAGATCTCAATCGAATGAGCTTTTCTAGATCGAGATTTTGACTCTTGTTGTTCTGCACACCGTCATCTCGATCGCGATTCATACCTTCTCGACCGAGATTGGTCATTCTCGATCGAGATTCCACCTTCTCTGTCGAAAAATCTTCACCTGAGTTTCTGGTGTCCTTTTCTCGATCGAGATCCTGTCCTTTCGATCGAGATTTTGCCCAGATCTGTGATTTTAGCCTTTCTTCTTCAGCAACTCGGACATTCCTTCTGTATTCTCGATCTAGCTCGGCTTGGACTTCAGTTGTTGATCTTCCGTCCACCATCGTCTCATCTTCTGAGCTCCCTTCAAGTATTTTCCCACTCCGGAGATGTATAGCGCTGACATTCTCTCTTGGGTTCCTCTCGGTTTGAGAGGGGAGACCCTTGGAGATAGTTTCTTTTATCTCCGAGACCGACTCCGCCAGCTGTCCAACTGTCTTCTCAAGGTTTTTGATGCTGGATTCAGTTGTCTGGACATGCGCGGTAAAGTGCTTGGCTAGGGAATGGATCATATCTTCGGTGGATGGCCCTTGCTTCTACGGAGGAGGGGGTGGAGCGCGATTCTGATAGTTCTGGTAGTGGTTCTGAGATTGACCACCATTTTGATCGCTCCATCGGAAGCCAGGATGATCATTGCCTCCTCGGATTGTAGTTGTTGTTGTCGAACCGAGGCCTAGAGGGTCCGTAACCCCCTACAGCATGCACTTCAGCAACGGTTGAATCTTGTAGTTGTGGGCACATGTGAGTAGGATGACTCTCATCAGTGCAGATCCCACAAGCTCTAGCTGGCCTCTGATTCTGATTGCCAACTTGCATCCCCTTGATCAAAGTAGTGAGCTCAGCGAACGCACTTCTCCAATCATCACCGGAGCTAACAGCACTAGCTGTTTTCTTCGTGTAGGTTCTCCCGAAGCTCCGTGTTCCGTCAGCAATCTCATTTAGCCTCGTCCGGGCTCCGTCGGGAGTCAAGTTCATTATGTTGCCCCCACAGGCAGCGTCTACCAGCCGCCTCTCATGATCTAGCAACCCATTGTAGATGTGAGTTACCAGATCTTTCTCTTGAAACCCATGAAACGGGTTGCTAGCGCATAGTTTATTGAATCGCTCGACATAGTCGTAGAGCGACTCATCATCTCCTTGATCAAAACTAGCGATAGCTCGTTTCAGAGTCGTCGCCTTCTTCGTGGGAAAGTATTTATCAAGGAAGGCCTTCTGCAATTTAGGCCACGTGTCCACTGTGCCGGTAGGGATCAGATAGTACCAGCCTCTTGCACTGTCCTTCAGCGTTAAGCCGAAAGCTCTCATCTTTAGCTGCTCCTCGGTCACATTACTAGGTCTGCTGCAGTTGCAGATATCATGGAATTCACTCAGATGCCTGATTGGATCTTCTCCAGCCAGGCCGTGAAATTGCGGCAGCAGATTTATGAAACCTATTTTGAGCTCAAAGTTAACGCCAGCAGCTAGGGCAGGCAATGTCAGCCCCAGGCGTTGCTGCGCCAAATCAGGATCGGCGAGCTCTCGCAGAGTTTGGTTTGCCATTGATTCAGTCACTAAAGTTGCTAGAGATTCTCGCAAAAACCGCAGGTGCGTCCGCTCTATCTCTGGATCAAAATCAAGCAAATCTGAGTCAGTAGCACGGGTGTGGACCATAAGATAGATCCACACCAAGATTAGTAACAAAATAGAAACAAACTATAAATCTGGCTCTCCGGCAACGGTGCCAATTTTGACGGAGGCGATTGTCGTGATCGCCAAGATCAAAGAAAAGTCCCAACTCAGATTCCACTAGTACAGTGGTAAGTAGGGGTCGAATCCCAAGAGAGTTAGTGATAGTCTATTTCTATGATGCAACTAGAACGTAACCAGAGGGGGGTTTTGTTGTTGTTTGTAACTAACGTATTTAAATCAATGAAGGTAGTAAGAGATTGTTGTAACAATGATTGGGAGAATGAGCTCACTTCCTTTGTATCCACACAATGTTCATGATAGATTGTTGATCATCGAATTCTACTAACATATGTTCACATCGTATAATTTAGTTGTCCTGCTCTTTGTTCGTAAATAGCAACTAGTCCAAATAGTCCTAGAAACCCTTATTGTAAGCAATAACCAAGGAAATCCCAAGGTTCAAAAGCACAATAGCATAAAGATCAAAGATAAGTAGGCTCATGCAATACCATTGGTAAATAGCCGATACTCGACATGAGTTCATAATCTCTACACAATAAGCACTCGCAAATAGTCTATGCAAATCATGTTCGCTACCTAAAGGTCAAGGCTTTTCAAATAGAATTGTCAAGTCCTAGCAATATGAATGATAATAACTAAACCTAGTGTGCACTCTAGATAAAATCAAGATCAAACAATAATAATATAAAGCACAAGAGATTATGAAACAATCTTCAAATTAATCCAAAACATATAAGTTTGAATTCTCACAACAAATCTAAGAACAAAGGTTTCAACTTGGAAGTGAACTACAATGGATTTAGTTACTCATGGCCATAGAAGCCATGAATAACAATGGATGAAGGTAGAAAACGAACCAATGTATGATGAACGATGAAGAACTCTCCCAAGCAAGCCTCCCAAAATATAAACTAGAATTTTTCTTCCCAAACCCTAAGCTATCTACTTATATAGTCTTCAACTCTAAAGGAATAAAATAACTGAAACAAATCCTAAAAGATATGGAAATCCTATAAAATAATACTAAAAATCTCGCAAAGAACATCATTCCGGGACCGTCATCTCGACCGAGAACGTCAATTCTCGATCGAGATCTTGCCTGCAGAAACTTCTGGATATACTTTCTCGACCGAGATTGCTTCCTCTCGTCGAGATCTTCACTTCTCGGTCGAGAATCATAGAATTCGATCGAGATTTTCTTCTCCGAATGTCTTCTAAGTTTCTGTTGCTCTTTCTCGGTCGAGATCCCTCTTCCTCGGTCGAGATTCTTCACTGCTAAGGTGATATGCAACTCCACAAGCTTCGAGGCAGCTCGGCTTCGCCTCTTAGCTTCTCCAACGGTGTAGGCGTGGCTAATCTTCATCTAGCTCCATCCCGAATGTACTAAAGACGAGCACAAGCGGGATCTCCAATACAAAAGCCATAAAACGCTTACAAGCATTCCGCGAATCTACAAATGAACTCCTAACCTAGATTCTGGAATTACCACTCGTCAAGCACCTAAACACCACTAAACCTAAACTAATAGTCGCTGGTTAACACCATACAATAAGCTCCTATCAGGCTTGCTCGCTGTCTTTGATTTCTTGAACTCGGAATTTCCCAGCAAGCGTTGCAACTGGAAGAGTCTTGGTTGCTTCTGTCATCAGCATTATCTTCTTGATAGTGTCATATTTTGTGTTAACACCATGGATGAAGGCTAATGACAACGACCATGGTTCAGTGACTATTCCGGCCGCGCTTATCTTATCAGCTAGCACTTGGAATCTTGAGTGGTAATTTGCCACACTTTCGGATTCAGTCATCTTGAAGGAATGAAACTCCCTTTGTAGATCAAACTTTCGATTGTTCTTCATATCATCACTCCCCTGATTCATTTCTTGAACAGCCTTCCACATTTCTTGAGCGGTAGCGATGTTCATGATTTTTTCCATATCTTTCCTCTGAAGAGAGTTGAGGATGAGATGGCGAGCCTTAGCATTCTTTTCCATTAGAGCATACTCTACTGGTCCCCAAGGCTTGGCGGTTGTTGCAGCTTCAACCTTCTCATCACCATGCTCGATAATGTTCCAACACTGATAGTCGGTCTGCTGAATGTAGTTCTTTGTCATGGCCATCCACCAGTCTAGCTCGCCTTCGATCAAAAGGTGAGGTTTGTTGAGCGAAATCCCAAGAAGGTGCTGGTTGGATTCTCCAGGCATGGTGTTGATTCTTGAGAGGGAAAGATCGAGAGGGAGAGATGTTGCAGAAACTTAGAACAAGAGAGATCGAAGCAGAAACCTAGGTTCTTGAACGAAGATCCAAGCTCTGATACCAATTGTAGGATCGGTGAGCTTCTCCAACGAGTTGGGCTTAAGGAAGCTTGAAACTCGTAACAATGGCGGAAGAGAGAAGCTATACTTTATAACGAACAAGAACAATTTCTGTGTAATCTCTCTTTGATGTATTCAACTCTTCAAGAACTGTGTTTACAAAAGGACGACTATTCTCTCTCTTTTGTCTCACACAATACAAAGCAATACACTCAAAGACTCTCAATTACAATTTTCAATTAACTTCTACTCAAGCTTAATCCTAAGCTATATATAGAAGATCACAAAAGCTAGCTAAAACCCAATGCGGAATTTACAAACGTGCTTATTTCCCATTGGCTGACAAGAAAGACTTCGTTGGGCCGTTAAGCGCTGCTTCACTTCACCCAATCATATCTTGACACGTATTTAGCTGGCTAACTACTTCTGACGCGCGTTGTGCAACAACCAACTGCAACTTGCTCTTCAAGAATTTATTCACCGCGTGCCCAACTCTTGATGCTTGGTTTCTCTTTGCGCTTGCTCAGTTGTAAAGCATTTTAGCTCGCTCTTTGAGTCTTCTACCAGATTGACTCTATTCAGCTTGATAACTCCAGCGTCCTTAGTCTCGCTGAATATTATTATCACCAAAGCTTTAAGCGACCTTCAAATCACTTCAAGCTACCTTGAAGCTACCTTGAACTCTGCATACACTTTGAATTCCAAATAAAATGTCTAAGTTTGATCTAATCAAAACTAAGGAACATAGTTTAAGTTACCTCAACTTTACTATATATAATATATGTACGGACTATGAGGATGACAATTTAGTAAGTGTGAAGCTTTAATACAACTCTTGGCTGTAGATGATTTTGTATACAGTGACTCTTCGAGTGATCATACCGTGCTTCTTTCTAGTACAATTTTTTTTCTTTCTTGAAGTGTGTTTTATGACATGATTTTATAATTTATACTAAATGATAAAGGAACTTGTTTTCCTTTAACTGTACAATCTTCTTAGTCTTTTAATAGATAAGAACTTTGAATTGATCGCTAATTCAGCCACAAATTCTAATCACATCAGCACCACCAATACATCTGCGATGTGAAGTTTGTACGTCTAATATCTTGGTGCATTTCCATACCAGGAAGTTGCAGTTAAGAAATTCTAAGACCAGGACTTTGCAGGCACTGCTCTTGCTGAATGTAGAAGAGAGGTAAGGTTTTCTAGTGACACAGTAATATGGTGTAGGGGAAAATATAATCAAGGGGTGACTGCAATTTTACGATTGATGTATGTAAGTAATGATTAGATTTTTCTTTATTTTTTAAAATGTGGTATAATCATCTGACATTGAGGTATTGTTTGAAGTTTTGTGTGACCATGACATTTTTCTATTTATTTTTTTTTGGCCCGGTGTGATTTAATTTGTAATGGAAGTATGCGAAGAAAACTTAAAATAAGCGTGTCTGCATTTGGCTCTATATCTATTGAACTAGGGCTCGAGTGCATTTGTTTCGCAAGATACGGAATAACAGATGCGATTTAATAAAGGCTATAAAATCTGAGAAAGAATGATCATATGTCTGTAGATTATTACTCCCTCCGTCTTTGATCTTCTCATTTCTTTCTTGAGCACTATTCACACTTGCAAATAATCTTCTCGTTTTCTCTTGATATATATGAAAATACATAGTCATGTGTGATCTTGTTTTATTCGTCTCGAGGAGTACTTTAACAAAATCTAAATTTCATAATTTTTATACACATATTTGGAGATATTTATGAAACAAAACGTGCCTCGGCAAAAACGCCAAAAAGAAATGGGAAATCAAATTGGGACCAAGGTTATTAAAATCGGGATTTTAGGATCGGATCACAAGTAACCCTTAGGATCGGATCGTAAAATCGTAAGATTTTAAAGATTGATAAAAGACTATTTTATATTCATCTATAAACATTGTACTACAAAAATTCTACTAAAACTTAAAGTTTAAAAATTAAATCTACAAGCATTACTTCAAAGCGATAAATATCTTCGAATATCAATTCATGTACACTAAACTATATTTAGAATTTTGGATTCAGGAAATTTATAGATAGGACTTAATGTTATAGACAATCGCATTTAGGGTTGTTTTAGCTCTTGCGCACACATGAGTAATTTTTTTATGATTTTTATCTAAGATTGTATGAGAGATGTACATATAGAGTGATTTTAATCACGCAAAAGATAAAATGTGAAATAATTGGACTTTCAAATAGGCGTTAGTGTCTCATTATAGTTCAACGTTAGGATCGTACATGGATCGTAAAATCGTAAGATCCTACTGATATTATGAGATCCAATAAGATCCAAAGTAAGATTTTAACATGAATAGATTCTAATGATAGATCAGGATCAAAGATCAATGTTGGATCGTAAAATCGTAAGATTCCGGATCTAGATTTTAATAACCATGATTGGGACGGAGGGAGTACTAAATGGTAAAGGATTTTAAGTGGGACATCCTGATGGATTCACATACTATGATCAATGCCCATTCATGAAGCTGATTTTCATGTTGTACGTCTTTCTGCTGAGTGATAGAGAAAAGCCTTCATGCTATATTCTAATGTCTTTCTGATGGATACTGATATTTGAACTTTTCTTGAATTTAAAGTGAAGTACTAGTAGTTTATTGCTAGTGATTACCTAGTTACTTGAATACATGGAGAACCAAAGGGAAGGATTCACTGCTTGTTGACTCTATAACCTACTTATTAGGATATCTATCCTTTAAGAAAAGAAGTACTCCCTCCCCCATAAAGATCTTCCCGCTTGAAAAATTAACACTACTCATAATTTAAGATGATTGTCTTGATTCTTCTCGATATATAAAGAAGAACATAGTCATGTGAGATCTTGTTTTATTCATTTTAATGAGTACTATAATAATATCAAAATTTTATAATTTTTAGTAGCATATAATAAGAGATATGGACGTTACAAAACATGTATCGACAAATGTGTCCAATTCAAATGGGAAGAACATTATGGGACGGAGGGAATAACTATTAATTCATGTATCTAATACTTGCTTCTTTTTTCTCAGTTTCACTCAACAATGTCATTTCAATGTTGGATGCAGATTACCATTCTTTTCCTTCAACTCAGCATAGGCAACAATATGGATTGGTATGCTGGATGGAATCTTTTTAACAAAAGCTTACATTGTGTATTATGAAGATTTAGTTTGTAATTGTTATAATACTCTCTGAAGCTCTAAGAGTGTTTAATGAGAATAGCTTAATATTTCTATATGCAAAAAATCCATGCCTTGTTCGCAACGTGTATCTTAAAAAAAATCTTTTTTTTTCTGATCTTCCCTACTGCTTGTTCCAATCTTTTACTTATGTTGGTAATATATTAATCTATTTTTATTTGCTGATAGGTACAAGAATACGGGGGTTTGGGATAATGGACTTGTTGGGCATATCCATTTAAGCAAGGTATGTTGCATGTTTTAATCTAGTGATTTTATTTATTAGATGCCCTTAACAAACTTTACATATAATGTTCTTTGGTAGATGTCATGCAACACAATACGGCTGACTCACCCGTGTTGTGTTGCAGATGGTTCTATGACAAGATCAAAGTACAACGTTATGTCTTTGTTCAAGACTCATTGTAATCAGGTAATGATTAAGAGGAAAGTAAATGAGGAGCTGCCTGCCATTAGAAAAAACAAATATTGGATTGGTCATTGCTTTAGTCGTCTACAAATATGTATTTTAGTTTCTAGTACATTGGAAATGTGCAGGTAGAATTTTGTATGTAAGACAATAATTTAGTTAATATTATATTGAGTAATCATTTAACAATTTTTTTGTTTATTTGGGAGCTTTATCGACGCTTTTAAGCGCCAAAAGCTATACAATGTGATTTATTGACGCTTTTAAGTGTCTATTACTAAGTAGTTTTATTTTTGCTTATTCGGGTGCTTTATCGACGCTTTTAACCATTTTAATCTGCAAAATGAGATTTATCGACGCTTTTGAGCGTCTAGTACTCGGAGTGGCAGGACAGAATTAATGCTTTTGATGTGTCTGTACCAACCACCGGATGGTTGGTATAAACTCAATTTTGATGTGTCAGTACGTCCTAATGGCGATGCCTTCATTGGATGTATTATTCGGTAAGCATCAGGTAAGATTATTTGTATAAATAGTCGAAATGTAATTTCTTCCCTTTTGCAGGGTGAAGGTTTGGCAACTCTGGATGCAACTCGAGCAGCTTCGTCTCTTCAGCTTGCACTTATCAATGTCATAAAGAGGATATGGCATGTTCTCTAGGAAATAGAAATTATCATTGCTGATATTGATGAAAGCTTCAAGAATTTCGACAAAGTTAGAGTCTTTCGCTGCTTCCGTGAAAGTAACAAAGCAAATGACTTTTTGGCAACACAGATGACATCTACAGTCGACTTGAAAGAAGTTCTCAAGTTTCTAGATATTTCTCAATTACCTGATTCTCCTATCACGACTTTTGCGAGAGAGATTGCGTTTGTTCCAGCCTTCTCTTGTGAATTTTTTTCCTTTTGTAAGCATCATTTGTTGTGATGGTGCGGGATTGCCTTCTGGTCGAGAATGGCGTATCTGATTCTCATCAGTATCATTATCTGATTCTTGTATCCATGTCCATGTAACATAGGTTCTAAACATGCAATTGTACTGAGTATCTGAAAAATCTATCAATGGTTGGTGATAACGTGGCGCTTTTGGGAGAACTATCAAAAGTCCATAAATCTAATAAATTGAGCGTATAAGTTCATTGGACTCGATACATAAGTCCATAGAGTTCCATCTTGAAACAATTGGCTTACGTATTGGGTCCTACGAGCCTATGCATTCATGCTACACACCTAGTCTGTTAGAAATACGGACTTTAATATGGTATCGGAACCGCTTCGATTCTGAATCCCACCCTCGTTTATCCAAATAACAAGAAGATGAGTTTTACACCTAATGGACTACGCCCCGAATAACGGCACACTTATTAAATCCAAACTATATAGTATGACCAAATGGAATACATTAATAGGAAGTGACTCTTTACTAAATCTGTAAAGTATATGCTCTAGACGTTAAATTGCCAAATAAAAAGAGTAGCTCGTGCACTAGGGGATTATGTCGGGAGTGCGAAACGATTTTTGGGCTCCAAAAGCCAATTCCCTGTAATTAACGAAAAGCCAATTCCCTGTAATTAACGAAAAGCCAATTCTGATATTCACCCCGCCGGAAAACATGGAAGACGGAGAGCTAATGTTCATCGCAACTCCAGCGATGGGTCATCTAGTAGCACTAGTGGAGCTAGCCAAAAATCTAGTGGCCCTCCGCCTCACCTCTCCATCTCCATCCACATCCTTAAACTCCCCACTACCGACTCCAACCTCAACTCCTACCTCCGATCTGCAATCCCCCCTCCGGCAACACCCGAATCTCATTTCTTGAGCTTCTGCCGCTCGATAACCCCCCGAAACCAGAACAATTGAGCTCCAAACGCCCCTTCTTCGTCCTCAATCTTTTTGCCGACCTCTACAAGCCAATTGTCAAGCGTGTGGTTCAAAATCGCCGTCGCCGGATAATCGGAATCCTCACCGACATGCTCATCACGCAATTCTCGGACGTGGCGGACGAGCTCGGGGTTCCTTCTTACGTTCTATTCACCTCCGGCGCCAATTTACTCGCGATGATGCTCCAATTGGAGTCGATCGGGGTCGACGCTCCGTCCGCCTTCGGCGATTTGCCGCCGGAATCGGCTCCAATGGAGGTGTTAGGGTTTCGAAATCCGATTCCGGTTAGTGTGTGGCCTGAGATCTTGCTCAGTAAGGAGAATTCGGCCCAATTCCTGAGCCACGGATCGAGGTATCGGAAAATGAAGGGTATTTTGGTAAATACGTTTGCTGAGTTAGAGTCGGAGATTCTCCTTCCCTTGTCCGGTGACGACCGGATTCCTCCTGTGTACACCGTTGGGCCTGTTCTAGATCTGGGTCGTCAGAAAATAAACGGCGGGGATCATCCGATTATAAATTGGTTAGATGATCAACCGCCGGCCTCTGTGGTGTTTTTATGCTTTGGAAGCAATGGAACTTTTCAGAAGGAGCAGGTAACTAATTATTCTGTCCATTATACAGATCTCAATTCGAGTTGGTATACTGGTCAATCAATTTCAAAATTTTGTATTATTAAAATGATGCTTGAAACGAATAATACAAGACTAAGATAAATATATGGTTTGTCTAAGATATATTCTAAGGATATGTTATAATTAAGTCTAATTAGAAAATTAAGGGTCCATTCGTTAAGAGGCTGATCGGGTGCGGACTGATTTTCAGTGCGGACTGTTATAGTGCACCAGTATATTACTGGATAGTGCACCAGTGCACTACTACAAAGTGCATCAGTGTACTACCGTAGAGTGCACCTGGTAGTGCACTACCGAGGAGTGCACCAGAGCACAATTGGGGGTGTACCTTAGTACATTGAGGAGTGCACCTCAGTACACCCAGTAGTGCACCAGTGCACTACTGGGGAGTGCACCTTAGTACACCAAGAAGTGCACCAGCAGTGCACCAGTAGTGTAGTGAAAGAGTGCACCAGTAGTACACTTGATAATGTACTTGAAGTGCACCAATAATATGCTGAAAAGTGCACAGTCCGCACAGTCCGTACCGAAAATCAGTCCGCACCAGAAACGTTCTCCATTCGTTAAATATCCATTATCACTTATAATGTAATTATTTGAAATAATAATTTTTATGTTTTAAAATTCGTGCTAAAAATTAGTGAAAAATTCTCTAAAATATGTCATTATAATAACATTATAATGTGCAACTACCGAACGCCTTTTAAAAAAAATCTACTTATAAATGAAAATAATATTACAAGTGATTCAGATGAACGGACTCTAAATTTTTAAAAGGAAATTAATTAACTTTTCATAACAAAATACTTAAGTTTAATCTACTATTTATAACGCACCTACATATTACTATATCCTTAACCTATCTCCTAAAATTCCAAAATATAAAATATTTTATACGATGAAAATAATCGAGATAAAATTCTCAAATTGTGAATCATACATATTAATCTATATAATGAGACGGAATGAGTAGTATATTTGCATGACTTTTGCATATATGTATATACATGAATTCAATTTACATGAGTGTGTATAGCTTTTGTTTGTATATATATATGCATGAATCATCTGTAAAAAAATATCAGTTTATATAAATGAATCACGCGTAAAGATCTTAGTTTATGTGCAAGGATCTTCGTTTATGTGATTGGATTCAGAGTTATAACATAGTATATTTTCATTTAATAATTACTCCGTATTTTTATGTGATATTCTCCTTATTAATTGCCCCTCAAAAAAATTAGGTAGAACAGATCGCTGAAGGAATTGAGCGGAGTGGCCACCGGTTCCTTTGGTCGTTGCGGCGACAGCCGAACTCTGATAAGGGAGAGACATTACCATCAGACTTCAGCGACTTTAACGAGGTTCTTCCTACGGGATTTCTTGATCGGACGACGGATATAGGAAAGGTGATAGGGTGGGCCCCGCAGGCGGAGGTGCTGGCGCATCCGGCTGTGGGAGCGTTCGTATCACACTGCGGGTGGAACTCGGTGTTGGAGAGCCTTTGGTTCGGAGTTCCGGTGGTGACA